>NW_005310579.1:0-861 GCF_000412655.1 Myotis brandtii
GGTTCGATTCCGGTCAAGGGCACATGCCCAGTTGCGTGTTCGGTCATCAGTCGGGGCCTGCAGGAGGCAGCCGATTGATGTTTCTCTTCCTCTCTCTTCCTTTCTGAAATAATAAAAATAAAAAATAAATGAGAATAGGAAAAGATAGATGATTGAGGGAACTACATTAGAATGACTTTCAGTAACAGGAACGAGATGATGAAAAGATTAGCTGTTGACATGGTTCCTGATAGAACCTTGTGAAAACTGTCAGTGCAGGTATAAGCTTGGGAGGGATGGAGAGGCAGGTAGAGTTATTAAAGTTGCTGGAAATTGGGATTGGGATTGAGTCCAAAGAAAACCTGGCTGAGGAATCTTCAGAACCCACACCAGCTCCAGACCTCAAGCTGGCTTCCACCAAAATTGGTTATAGATTTAAAAGAATCCAGGCCAGAGAGTTTATGAGAAATCACAACTAATTCCATGTTTACTCAGGGCAGTCCTGGATAAAGTTAGCCCCAATTTAGGGTCAGAGTTATTAGAAAGCTTCCAAGATTTTTAGTTCTCTTTCTTTAGACTATGATTAGTCTGTCAGACCGGTCAAAAGCAGGTCCATGGACAGAATGAGGCTAGAGAAGTATCCCCTGAAGTGACAGCAAAGGCTGTGCAGCCAACAGGCCTGAATGGCTTTGGTTGTAATAGAGGAGATCTCCATTCTCCTAACCTTTTTCGTTTTCTCATACTGGAGAGAGAATGGTGGAAACTTTCCCATCAGCATTTTATTTTGACTGGTGAAGAACATGGGTGCTTTCTCAGGGTCTGTCCTGATTATGAAATTTGTGTAACACTGCTCCCATCCTCACCTCATGCATGGCCACAGTG
>NW_005310580.1:0-861 GCF_000412655.1 Myotis brandtii
AAAAATTTAAAGGAGATGAGGCATAGCTGCAGAAGAGCAAGGTGGTCCTCATGCCTGGGAATCTACCTCTGTTCTCTTTCTAAATCTAGTTACAGTTTGGCTTTGCAGCATTATACACATGACTTCATCTAACACTAATTACCTCCCCAAGACCCACATTTCTAAATACCATCACATTGGAGGTTAGAGCTTCAACATATGAATTTGAGGGAGGGGAAACACACACGTTCAGTCCATAGCAGGTAATACCTGATAAATCAAGCACAACAAAATGTTAATTGTAGAATTTAAGTGGCAACAATATTCATATTTGCAGTAAAAATTTTTCAACCTTCCTGTATATTTGAAACTTTTTAATAAGATGTTGGGGAAAATGTTAAACCAGGCCTCAGCATAGCAAACTACCTCTATAAATAGTTGTTGAGAGATGGGTAAATTTAGTGGAAATCTGCTTGCCAATTAGCTCTGAGGTTAAGATGGAGATCAAGACAATCTGTCCTTTTCATGTTTCTGATGCACTGATGCTTTTCTGGAAAGCATTATGCAATATGATCAACACTCCATTTGGAGGTGCTTACAAGCTGAAGGAGGAATTGCTGCAACAGGCGTGGTGTTAGAAGCCCGTGCAGCTAGTCCCGGCAATCTGGGCTCTTGTGGGACGTGGGCTGCAAAGCAGCAGGTGTCTTGTCTGCAGAAGTCTTCTGGGAGCCCTCAGGCTACTGTGTATTACAGAGAATGGATTTTATCCAGTTATGTATATGATACTCAGATGGAAAGAGAATGAATGGGAGGTTAGGTCAGTGATTTTTCCAGTCCAATTACAAATATTAATTATACTAGAGGCCCGGTGCACAAAAATTT
>NW_005310581.1:0-861 GCF_000412655.1 Myotis brandtii
CTGGTCACCCCACAGATCGGCCCTGATTGCTGGCCAGCCTAGGAACCCTACCCATGCACGAATTTCATGCATTGGACCTCTAGTGTGTATATATATATATACCCATTCCCTCTGCTGACTTGTCACTGAATTTGAAATGCCATGGTGTAAGTACTTTCCTTTGTAGCTCCTGGCATGTCTTCTACATAGAAAGTATTCCAGAAACAGGCTTACAATGAATTATGTGCCCTTTCCTTTGTCACAGGAATAGTAGCAGCAGCATGGGTTAGGAATGGGTGCCAAGTGGGTGGCAAGATGTACCACAGGGAGGTGAAGTACACATAGGGCAACTTTGCTTGTGCAGCGGGACCTGCAGTCAATCCTGCGCTCTGGAGTCTTAGGAGGAGCAGCAATGATGGGAACTGCTTAAAGCTCCATCTCTTAAAACGTCCTTATTTAAAAAGCGAAGAGAGATCAGAAGAGGCAAGAGTCTTGCAAAAAGCTCTCAAATTGAATCTAGAAATTATGTTTATGTACTGCCTTTTTCTGGTTATTATTCCCACTGAATTGTATGCCCCCTTTTCCTCTTCTTGCCTTATATGACTTTCTACCTTTCCATCCTCTCTATCCTTTTTCCTTACCTGGTTGACCAAGCATTAGTAGAGATCACTAAAAATTACAGCATTTGTTTGTTTATGATGAGAAAAACCACTTATTCACCCATTTCTTATTTTTTTCAACAAATATTTATTGGGATCCTATTATGTGTCACTGACTATACTAGAAGCTGGCAATGCATATTTTCTTCAGGAGCATGTGATCTATCGGGGGAGGCACACATGTTGAAACAATTGATCAAATACAGTGCAACAAAGTACAAGG
>NW_005310582.1:0-861 GCF_000412655.1 Myotis brandtii
TTGCAAGGGAAAGATGAACTCAGTGAGAATAATAGTCATTTCAAAGTGCTGGAGGGACAGGCAAGCACAGCTATATTTCTGTCTACTTTGAGTGTCTTCTGAGAAGATCCAATGATGAAACACAGGAGGTAGGTGAAAATGTGAGAGGCTGCAGACTAGAAGTAAAAATACAACCCAACCTCTGTCCTCAGAAGCTCATTGTCTAAACATAAAATGTGTGCATCTTCCTAACAAAGCCCCCCAAAAAGAGAGGAAAAGTTAACATCAGTGATACAGTAATAATGCAACAACATGTAGATATATCCACGCTCATTCTCCACAATATAAGGCCTCTAACTAATTTTACTATCCCAGAGGTTTTGGAATTCCGAGTCATGAAAGCTGAAGGCTCTCGAGTACAGTGCTGTGGCTCTCGAGTGGGGGTAGTTTTGTTTTTCCCAGGGAACATTTGTCAGCGATCTAGGGATATCACACAGAGGGGATCTCAACTCATGTTTGGTCACCTCTCATTGTATCTCAGAGCTGTGAGTTGACTCTACTACCTATCAGTTTGCAAACATGTCAAGAAGGGTTTGGTGATGGTACAAGGGAAAGAGACTGGAAACAGATGAGCAAGGGAATCCCTTCTTAGTGATGGAAGCAAATATGGACATATTGGCAGAATTCTCTCTCACACACAAAGTCTTCTGTGATCCAAGAAAGAAATCCATGTAATGGAATCTGGTTACATTTAAAATTTTAAGCTAGCAACCTTCTGCAGACGATCTTTTATCCTAAAGCACCGTTTTCTCACGTGGGTGGTGTTGCTCAGTGGTTGTGCGTCGACCCATGAACCAGGAGGTCACGGTTCAATTTCTGGTC
>NW_005310583.1:0-861 GCF_000412655.1 Myotis brandtii
GATAGATAGATAGATAGATAGATAGATAGATATTGATGCATGATGCATGGATGGATAGATGAATGGATGGAAGTGTGGGTACACAGGTAGATTTCTTCCCCACTCAAACAACCATTTCTCCCACATAAGTTAACTCTACCCCTCATATGACACTATGCATAAAGGAATTTGGGGTCCAAAAAGAAGCCCCCTAATTTTCAACACAAAATCCAGAAATTTACCATTTGATAGAGAAAGGGGCACCACCATGACTTACTTTTTTACAGCTTTGGTGACAATTCTGGTCCTGTGTGTCCCTTTAAGCCTCCCTTGCGTGTCCCTGAGGAAGCAGTCACACAGCTCACTGAGAGCTCACAGAGCCCAGCAGGTGTGCGCAGAGCATGGTCCACTCTGCAGCTGAGAGAGATCCAGTACTCCACGGGGGCATTTTCTTCAGCTTGTTTGTTTGCTGTACTCTTGGGCTCAGCTCCCCTCTGCCCTCAAAGCTCCTGTCCCTTTGACCTGACGCTGGGTTTTCTCTGTGGCAGTGGATGGCAGGTGGACCTCCTGGAGCAAGTGGTCTACTTGTGGGACGGAGTGCACGCACTGGCGCAGGAGGGAGTGCACGGCGCCCGCCCCCAAGAACGGAGGCAAGGACTGCGATGGTCTGGTCTTGCAATCCAAGAACTGCACTGATGGGCTCTGCATGCAGAGTAAGTCTGTGTCAGCCAAGGACACACCGGGGAGATGTGAGATTTACCCACTTGGAATTATTGGCAGGAAATATTAGAAATGAAAAATTATTTCAACAACAAAAACTTCAATAATATACCAATATACTAGTTATCTCCCCAAATTGAAAAAGGTAGACTCCCAGGAACC
>NW_005310584.1:0-861 GCF_000412655.1 Myotis brandtii
AGGGAGGGAGGGAGGGAGGTGTGCCTGGAGAAGCTGCCAGGCTTCAGTGGAAGAATCCAGAGGCAATTTGGGAGGCAGAAGAGACCTCTCTGACAGCAACCTCTGCCCTCTCCATGCTCCCTCCTTTTGCAACCAAACCTGGGAGGTGGGGGAGGGAAAAACTCCTAAAAATACTGAGACAAACTGAAACACATTCCGAAGCAGAGGCACTTAAACACCATGGAATTGGAGGATGAATGGGGCAATGGAAAAAAGTCCTTGGATCACCAGACACACAGGCCTGAGTTTGAATTGTATCTCAGTACATACTTGCTGTGTGACCTCGGGCCAGCAGCCTAACCTCTCTGAGCCTCAGGTTCCTCGTAAGGTTTGTGGAGAGGGTTTTAGGAGGCAATGCTGGCACAGTGGTTGGCAAAAAGTAGGTGCTCAGTAAATTGCGATGGAGGAGACTTGAGGAACTGGATGGCTATCTCCATCTTCAAATTTCAGGGGTGCTGTCCCAGAGCAGAGTCCTGATGGGGAAGTGGCATCTAGAGAGGCAGGGGCTAGCTCAGCGCACACAGAGAGGAGAGGGCAGCCTCCAACACCACCTCCCCGCCCCCAAGTACTCAGATGCAAAGGCCCTGAGACTTGTCCCTACCAGGGTTCACATCCTGGGTGTGATTCACATCTCAGCTGGAGTAGTGACCCGACAGCAGCCAATCCTCTGCCTCTCTCCAGGGTGGCTCCCCCAGCTGGCCCGCTGCACAATCCCAACCCCTCTGGCTTATTTCCTGGCCTGTCTCCCATGAGTTCCTAGTTTCTGGGGCTGCACAGAGGGGCTCAGTGCCTGACAGATGAGCCCACCAGACCCTCTAGCCC
>NW_005310585.1:0-861 GCF_000412655.1 Myotis brandtii
CACAGACTTCATAAAGCTTTCTCTGACCTTTTACTTTCATTTCCCCCTTTCTGAACAAACAAACAAGCCCTTTAAAATCTCAAGACCCCCTTCAACAGAGAGCCACAGGTGTCCTTAATAAAACTTACAGTAGAAGAACCAGGAAAAAATATGAAGCCTTCTGTGATCTGAGACTGCAGACATGAGTTAGACTTTTGAATATATCATTAAAGTAGTCAGAATGATGAAGGAGAGCTCTTAGTTGATGGCATGAATACCTCCTGGCATTTTTTTCCAGGTTAGGAAGGAAAAATCTGTCTAACATCTATGGAGCATTTAATGCCAAAGAGGAAGTCCCAGAAGTACAATTCAGTAGTCACTCTGACCATCTTTAAATAAAACCAGAACTTATTTTCAATCACTAGTTAGGAATCTTCTCAGAATGATCAATGATGTGTGATTAAAACTGCTACACAGAGAATTGTTTCCACACTCATCTAGGGAATAACAGAGCACCCTTAAGGCACGTCAAAGGACCTACAGGGCCCCAAACTTGAATCCAAGATCCAAGTAGTAAATAATGTCCCTCCTTAGTCACTTTTTAAAACTAGCTTAACTGTCCAATGAAGGCTTCTATTTTCATCAGAGCCTGTCTCGACTGTACAATATGTTCAACTGAAGTGTCTAATGTCTAATAACATCATCACTTTGCCTACTCCTATTTCTGCATAAGATCTCCTTTACTTTCTAGCCCCTTCTATAACCTCATCTTCCAAGGACACGTCTTGCTGAGAGCCTATGACTCTAGGACGCTTTCCACCTATGTACCATTCTCCCAGTTTCATAGACAGCGCATCGTCCCCATGGGAAGCCTACCCATAT
>NW_005310586.1:0-861 GCF_000412655.1 Myotis brandtii
AGGAAATGTCAAACATAATTAATAAAACAGGTTTAAGTTGCAAAAGCCCTGTCAGCGGAATGAATGGGGAAGAGCCTCGCGCGCCCATGGTTGGGGGCACGTTCCCCCTCTCCCGGCTTTATTTAGCTCCGTTCCATTTGATCCTCGAAAGCTACTCGAAGCGCGCGCTTCTCTGCCTCACCTTCTCTTAGCTGATGCCGTGGAGAGGGAGGAATATAAATTTGCTTGTGGGGCCTGCCGCTTGGAAAAAAAAAGAAATTAATTGCCCACTCCTCATCTTCCCCAAGTACTACAGGACATTAACATAACCAATTTGCGTGAACTCCTCGCTGGCTGCCTAATAGAGCATTGGACCGGCTGATAAAAGGAGGGTGTTGCTGATACTCCTTTATTAGTATTAGCATTTTCATAATATCCAAATATTACAGCAGCGTGATGCACGGGCTCCATTTATTATTGATAAGAACAAAAAAAAGGAGGGGGGGGGAAGGAGGGGTTGGAAATAAAGTGGGTGAGTGACCTATAATTACGGCAAGCAAATTAGGGTGTGCGGTAGCGTCGGTTACATTTGCTTAGGAGTAATGATGCCCGGGACCTCGGCCTTCCCCCGGGACAGGGGAAATAATGGAGTCCCTGGCAGCTGCAGATGGGGTAGGGGAGGGACAGTGTTTGCATCGGTTAGGCTGAGCGCTGGGCTCCGAGGCTTGCCTGCAGTGGTCCCATCAAGTCCTATCATTTCAGCCCCCGGAGTGTAAGCCACTCAGAAACCCATTGGTTCCTGGGAGGCCTGGGTGACAGGACTGGGAGCCTGAGAGAAGGCTCTTGCTTGAAAGTCAACCGTGACACTGGTGAGGAGCCTTT
>NW_005310587.1:0-861 GCF_000412655.1 Myotis brandtii
AAGATGTTGAGATGTTTCAAAGGGTGCTCCCAGGTGGTGGGACCCAACGTGTTGGCTTCTTTGTGGAAACAGGCTAGAAGTGAGAAGCGAGGAGCAGAAAGGGGGTGTCCATGTCTACCAGCCCTTTGGGACTTGCGTGTAAGTGTCTCAAAGTGTACAGTGGGACAGGCTCAAAGGTAGGCTCCAAACCAGATTTTTGTGTTCCTTGCTTTCTCTGTTAAATGGAATGATTCTGAAATCTTAAACTCTCCTAAGGGGAATCAACAGTGTTGAAAGGAAAGTTACTCACCATAGGGGCCAGTAAAGTCATGAGGGGATTAAATTTAGACAACTGGAAGGGGAAGGGGAAGGGGAAGTACAAACAGGGACAAACCAAGAATGTCTTCCGATTCGCTTCCTCTCACCCAGAGATTTGCTTTCTCAAGCTGGAAAGCTCAAGTTGGCAATTCTGGCTTCAGTTTTATCAGGAAAGTTGAGGTTCCTTTATACATTCTCATGTCTTCAGTCGAAAGACCAATTCTGTTTTCAATACTTAGCCGGACGAATGCCACACCCAGAGCTTATCTGTAGGCAGTTCTCTGTCATGGGTGCATTTCTTCACAAGATCCATCACCAGATTAATGAACTTGACTAATTCAGTTTGGCCGTCGTAGGCAGTGGTGTGTTTGACCCACCTCGTCCTGGCTCGCGAGAGCTGGTCGTGCACATCACTTCCCAACTCTTCATTCAGTGACATCATATCGGCAACTTGAAACTGACCACTGTGGGAGTATTTCCACCGCAGAACTCATTGAGTTGTGCAAATCTTTCCCTCACTGAAGATCTGCATGTTAAATATTTACCAGCAAAACAACTGTCCTT
>NW_005310588.1:0-861 GCF_000412655.1 Myotis brandtii
AGCAACTATGAACACTGGTAAAAGCAGCGAGAAACTGGAATCATTATCTCTATTGCAAATGAAAAGAAACCTGCGGCACAGAGAGGTAAAGTCTTTTATCCACACCCATAAAAGTAGTGAGTGGCAAAACCAGGCAACCTTGAGCCAAGGGCCTTGATGTTCCACAATGAAGAAATGTACTTTCATCACACCAGGTTGCCTCCAGGCCTTAGGCCTCTCCTCTTTGTGTTTTCCCCATAAAGAACAGACATCACATGCAAGCTTTAAACAAGTGATTCAAAAAGGTATTTTCTAGATGTGATTATTCTCACATACTCAAATACTGCATCTCTCTCTCCCCCTCTCTCTACTTTATGTCAGTTATTTATATCAATTATTTATGTCCTTTGTTTGCATCAATAGTGTCCATTTTCATGGGTGTAAAACTATTATATACTTCCAATCCATCCCTATCCTTTGTTCTATATGTAAAGTTGGCTATTAATTCCAACTGATTTTTTAAATGCCTTTTATGTGTGTTTCTTCTAATTAATTCCTAAAGTCTGGTACAGGCTTTCAAAGCCTTTGTGGTATAATTTACAAAAACTCCATGAACCCAAAACTTTCTACTTATAGTTCATCCTTTCAAGAATTTCCTATGAGCTTGATTATTCTCTGTACCTAGTGAATTTAATGGACTCCAACAGGTTTATAATTGTTATTCCTCATGCATCTGGTTGAAACACTGTATTTAATCACACCATGTGAATCCTTCATAGCATGGTTGGCCTGAGGTGGCACTTATTTTGCAAAGTGCGTGTCCATTTGAATTCTGAATAGCAGTGAAGACAAGTTTGAGTTGTTAGAGCCTCTAGAGCAGTG
>NW_005310589.1:0-861 GCF_000412655.1 Myotis brandtii
CCAATGCTCTATCCACTGAGCAAAACCAGTTAGGGCAGATTTCACTCTTCTCAAACTCTTGTCCTTAAACCCTTAGGCATAGGGAAGCTGTGGCCATCAAAATATGAAAGTGGGTCAGAAAAGAATTTTAGCCACTTCATGCCAAACCTCTATCTCAGGAACATGCAGATATCAACATCAGATATTTATTTAACATGTATTTATAGAACATTTACTGTGTTCTGAGAACAAACCAAATTCTAAAATTCAAAGAAGAGAAAGCACAGTCCCTGCTCTCAAGAAGCGTATTTTCTAATGGGGAGGATAAAAGAGACAACTGGAAATGTCAAGAGTATGTTAAGGATAGTACATGGGATACACTGAGAGTATAGAGAAGGAACATCTAACCCCACAAAGAAGAGAGAGAGAGATGCCTCTGGATATGGTACATGCTGATCTAAAGCAAAATTGGAGCTAGCCAGAGGTGGTAGTGGTGTGTGTATGGTTAGCAGTGTGTAGTGAAGTGCAGTAGAGTCGAATAGGAGGATGGGACAAGATGGTGACAAGGTTTTAAGGCTGAGAGAGCAAGATGTGCAAAGGCTTGGAATGAAGAGAATTAAGTAGTTGGTGGGATTATAAATTGGTAGAATGAGGATAGAAAGTAGAAACTATTGGGAGAGCAATGAACAATGAAGCTACAGTATCAATCAGAGGCCAACTATAAAGGTCTTCTAAGCCATCCTGAGAAGTTTGGACTTTAGACTGTATTTTGATGGGAAGCCTTTAAAGGGTTTTAATCAAATCAGGGAATGATGTGATTAGATTTGTATTTTATAAAACCAAATAAGCTAGAGAATGGAGGATGGATTGGATTGGGAAGTA
>NW_005310590.1:0-861 GCF_000412655.1 Myotis brandtii
AAAAAAAAAAAAAAAAAAAAAAAAAAAAGCCTAAAGCAAGCAGCTTCTTATAGTTGAGCCACCAGTCTGCTAGGATAAGAGCTTAAATTCTAATCTTAACCCCACACCCATCTCCTGCCAGAGTTTTCATGCTCCGACAGGGGAATGCCTCCCAGTCCTTCTTTGGAGGCCACCACCAATATGGGGGCAGGGGCAGGGGGGGGGGTGATGTGAAAAGGATCAAGGACGCCTCAGGGACACCCTCTGCTGTCATTCTTCTGCCCCCACCTCAGCCCAAATGATGGCCTGTGTGTGAAATGTGCCTTGCTGGCCCTGACTGTGCCTTGCGCCTGGTTCCTCAGGGTCAATTCTATTTAGCAGAAGTGTCCCCAGCTCCTCCAAGGTGCCCATGCCAGTACTGGTCACTTCAGGGAACAGAGAGGCGAGATATTGAAAAAGGCTATAAAGATTAAGAAGTCAGTACTCACAGTGTCTCTACTCCTTGCTATATAGAGAATCCTGAATTCCTACAGTTTTCCCCTTCCTCCTCCCTCTTAAAAAGGAAGGATTCTTACTTTCTACAAAAGAAGCTAAGTGATGTATATACTAAAAGGAGGAGGGGAAGGAAAGAAGAGAAAGGGGAGAGCTGGGGGGAGAGAGGGTGAGAGATGGTCCAGAGTGGCTTCCAGAGGCTGGAGGACTGGAGAGAGATGGAGACAAGTAAGTCTCATCCACGTGGCTTATGAACTGGATCCTGTTTAGTACTCTTAGAGAGATCCGGTAAATAACTAAGCCTTTAAAATAACATATTTTAGTGGCACTTCTGTAGAACTCTATTGCTTCTGATGTGGTTCCATGAAAAAACAAAGTCACATGCCTCTA
>NW_005310591.1:0-861 GCF_000412655.1 Myotis brandtii
CTGTACACCTAAAACCAATACAAAATAATATTAAAAGTAAATTGTAATTGAAAAATACAAAGTTTAAAAAATACAACGCCAACAGAAACACAACAAAGCAGTGATCTTCCCAAGTTTTTTGAGCTGTATCAATCCATCTTTTGGTTTTGCTTCAAATCTTAACCTCCTAAAGGCAGCTCTGCACACAGGGGGAGAAATGCTATATGACACACATTAAAGACTTGGAGGAAATTTTCAATGTAATCAGACGCTTTACAGAATTAGGGATAAAAATCCTGCAACTCACCTCCCTGGGGGCCCAAGTGGCGGCTCCAAGTGCTGTGCAGATCTCTGGGGGGACAGGGGATCAGGAACGCACATACGAGCACCAGGACCATCGAGATCACCAAGGTCAGCAGAAACACAGATGTGCGCACATAGGACACGATGGAAGAGGTTGTCTTCTGCTCCAGGACTCCGAGGGGCTCCGAGGGGTACCCCTCTGTGGGGCCCTCCGAAATATGTGGCTTTGCAGCCCCTGCCACCTCGGCATCTGAGTCAGGCTCTGGGGCTTCTCCCAGTGCACTCTTCCCATTCTTGACCCCTCCGTTCTTCTGCTGCAAGTCCAGCACAAGATCGTCTTCACTCTCATCACTGTCGGCCTGTGTGAGGGGATCATACTCCCCTAGGTCGGGGCTCTTCTTCCCTGAAAAGACAGAAAGAGAGGGCTTCACAGGGAACAAGGAAGGAGAAACCCTCACCAAGTGCATGGCAACTGCAAACACACAGAACTAAGCAAACTGACACAAATCTAGATTTACAACCTTGGACCGTCATGGCTCTGCAAAACAGACATCAGCATGGAGGAAAGGATGGGGGAGG
>NW_005310592.1:0-861 GCF_000412655.1 Myotis brandtii
TATTTTAAAGTCTACTGACAAGATCTCATTCAAAATTTGTGCAAACATGCACTTGATCATAAACTAATGAATAAACAACATAAAGGTAATTAATAGTGGTGAGTAAATGGGAGTGAAATCTGTTTATTATAAAATGTATAGTAACAGGTACGGGCTTTTCAAATGTATTACTAGTATTTAATATATTTTCCTATGGTTTCACTTCTGAATGGGTTGAATAAGAGTTTTCCAAAGTGTGTTCCACAAAACAGTTGGCCTTTACATAGACAAAAAGGAGTTGATGTAAGTCTGACATTTAAAGCATATCCTACTACTCCTCTCCAAGATTTACAATGTATGCTAGTGTCTTAAATTGTTTGGGCTGCTAGAACAAAATCCATAGGCCCAGGTAGCTTATAAACAACAGAACTTTCTCACAGGTTTGGAGGCTGAAGTCCAAGATCAAGTTACCAGCATGGTCAGGTTCTGACTAAAGCCCCCGCTGGATGTGTCCTCACTGGATGGAAGGGGCCAGGGAGATCTGTTTTATAAGAACATTGATCTCAATCACAAGGACTGCACCCTTATGACCCAGTCACCTCCCAAAGGCTCCACCTCTTAATGCTATCACATTGTTCATTAGCATTCTACCTAAGCGAATTTGGGAGGACACAGACATCCAGACCAGCAATCAGCATATAATTGGCTCCAAGACATCTTCCAGTAAAGATACCTGCTTAATTTTGTTTAAATTTTTTTTCCCAAAATTTACTTGACCATGGGATTTTTAAATTTATTTATCCATATTGTAGAACTTTAATTATGCCAAGCATTTGGCAAGAATTATTCTCTTTAATCCACTGTTTCTCTCTCTCTCTCTCT
>NW_005310593.1:0-861 GCF_000412655.1 Myotis brandtii
TTTTTGTTTCTTAGGTTCTCAAACTTTGTAAGAACTAGTATTTAAGATATGTATGTCCAAATATAAGTAGTTGATTCTAACAATGTATATGATGCTACTATTGGCAGAGTTTTCAATACAGGTCGAAGCAGTCTCTAATTTTTGCAAAATATTGTACTCATGAGATTTTTTTAAAAAGCCCAGATATCTTTTAATAAATGCATTTTTTCTTAATTAGTTTGTGCACTCTTTCGGAAAAAAAATCTGAAAATATGAGTGGCACTGGGGAAATTTAATGCTCATACCTAAAAGAAACTATAATAGTGTAGGGACAAAAATTTTTTTATAAAATTGTTTTTAATCATACTTTAGGGAATACGAGTACACACTTGGGGAGCTCAGTAGAAAAAGGAACTATTTCTAATGATGGTGTGCTTTTCTATTCAGCATGATTGCTTAAGGGAATAGGTTATTTTGAAGCATATAAAGGCATCATTATATCTTATCCTGAACAACTTCTAAAAATAAATGACCATTATTTGTGGTTCAGATGCTCATCTTCTATCATAAAATTGGATTTGAAAACTTCTATAGTGTTCAAATAAATAACTACTTGAGTGTTTTGCTTTGTTTTTAATTGTCCTTTTTTCTCCATGGCCAAGTGTCTTTCTTTTGGAATCTCAGTTAATTCTCATTATCCAAACACAAAACAATTATTTTCTAGTGTCTTCAGCTTCCATACATTCTGTTTCTCCAGCATTCTGTTTGAGAAATTCAGTAGAAAGCTGGAAGGAGCATGAATCAAATAATAAAAGTCATAGTGTCAGAGGAAATGAGATGATTTTGTACTTCCTGAAGTCTAAAAGCAGTTTATAGCTTTTT
>NW_005310594.1:0-861 GCF_000412655.1 Myotis brandtii
ATGTTTTGGGTATCGAGTCTAAGAATTATATGCCTCGTCCTAGATCCTGCTTTTCCCTCATGTTTTATTTTCGAAAAGTTTTTATAGTTTTATATCTCATATTTAAGACTGTTAATATTTGCAGTTAATTTTTGTATAAGGTGCAAATATAGGTCAGAGTCCCTCCTTACTTACTTTTGTTTTGCCTTTGGATGTCCAATTGGTGCCCTCAGGCCATTTGTTGAAAAGTCTGTCTTCCCCTCATTGAATTGTTTTCACATGTTTGTCAAAAATCAGTTGGCACATTGGTGTGGGTCTGTTTCTGGGTCCTCTGTTCTGTCCATGGTCTGAATGTCTGTCCCTCTGCCAATGCCACACAGCCTTGATGAATGTACCTATGTGTTAAGTCTTGAAATCGGGTAGACTGATTCATCCTATTCTTTTTCAGAACTGTTTTAGCTATTCTAGTTCCTTTGCATGTCTATATTAATTTCAGAATAATCTTGTCTATATTCATAAAATCGTCCGTGAGGTTTTTGATAGGAACTGCATTAAACCTGTGTGCCAATTTAAGAGGAATTGACATCGTTGTTACGTTCTATCTAATAACCCATGAACATGGTATATCTCTATGTTTAGTTAGGTATTTTTTGATTTATTTCATCAACATTGTATCATTTTCATTATACAAGTCATATACCTGAATTACTACATTTGCACCTCATTATTTCATTTTTTGAGTGATTATAAATGATTTTGCATTTTTTACTTTTGGTGTTCACATATTTGTTGTTAGTGTATAGGAAAAAAATTGGATTTTGAATGTTTATCTTACATAGTATACCCTTGCTGAACCTACTTATTAGTTCTAGAAGGGTTTTT
>NW_005310595.1:0-861 GCF_000412655.1 Myotis brandtii
CAGAGTTCATCAAGTAATAATTATGTATTGTGATCTAAAATAAAAATAGGATCATTAATCATGCTATTTAAAAATCATGAACTATCTTTAGTAATTTTAATTTTTATGTATTAAAAATAATATTAAAATTTCAAACAGAATTGCATAATGATGCATTTTTAAAATCTTCATATAATTACATGAATAAATTATTAAACAAAAGTGTATATGAATAGTATTACTATCACAATTTCAACATTATCACTGTAAATTTGGCTTTGAGCTTGTTTCAGACAGATGGGGAAAAATAATAATCAGACACTTTTTATTTCCTAATAGGAGGAAACATCAGAGCATAAGGAATCAGCAAAAGACATAGTTATGTCAAAATGCCAAGCAGGACAAGGGTTTCAGGAAGTAAGTCGTTAAAGTATTTCCCATCACTTTGGTGGTTTAAGATGAACTCTGAGGATGGAGCCCCATGACTTGGCAATGTGGATGTCATCGGTGCTTTTCCCAGGAGCTGTCTGAACAGGGTGAGAGCAGGAGCCTCATTGGGTCAGGAGGAATGAAAAGCATATATAAGGGGCTTAGAAAGGGAGAGAGAGGATGCTACCCAGCGAGCATTGCTGTAAGGGAGCAGAGGGATGAGGTCGCTGAAGGAGATGTGGCATCAGGGGAAGATTTCCTTAAGAAAGGCATGGTTGTTGCTGTTTGTAGATAGATATCACCATAGTACAGGAGATGTTGAACGGAAAGGCAAGAAGTGTTGATGCAACAGATAGAGGGGGCAATTGTTTGATCAATATTTTTAGGAAGGGGAGAAGGATGTAAAAGTAGAAGGTTGGCCTCAGAGAGGAGCAAGGGCAATTCACCCATATC
>NW_005310596.1:0-861 GCF_000412655.1 Myotis brandtii
AGAGTGTACATGGCAGTGCAGGAAGGTGACCTTGGGTCTGTTGGGATCCCAAGCCCGTATCCTGGCCCTGCACTGTGATCCCTTTCACATGCCCTAAAGTTTGTTGAGCCCTTTTGGGTTGGGAGCAAGTAGGAAAGGCTTCCCGTCTGGCCTCTGCTTTTGCCCGGCATCCCCGGGTCCTGGCCACCCCTGGCGGCCCTCCCCTCCTTACCTGGGGTACATGCTGTGCCCAATGAGAATCCTGCCCAGCGGGTACTTCTTCTTCCCAACTGTGACCGGGGGGCTCACTTCCAGGTTCCCAAAGGAGTCGAGGTTGGTAACGCCCCCTGTTTGGGGGCCTCGAGTCACGTAGCCAAAATCTGGACCCTGAGGTGGGAGAAGCGCAGGCCAAGAGTCAGAGCGAGCCCCTGGGTGAAGAGAGGGTGGGGTCTGAGTTTAAAGATTGGCGTGGTCACCGGGAGGACTGCGGTAACCGTCAGCAGCGGGTCCATCGCAGGCACCATTATTACTGTGGAATGTCGAAGGCTCACTGGGTCAGGTGGGCAAGAAAAGGCACGGGCATTGGTTGGGTCCTGAGTGCCTGCCAGCTGCTTGGTAAGCCCAGTTTGTTAACTAGGGCGTAATATCCACAAAATATCCCTTTTCTCTTCACTTTGCAGAGAAGATGCTAAGCTCAGAGTGGTGTGTGGCTGCTTCAGGTCCCCTGTTCCTCCCACTGTTCTCAGGGGATGGTGCCTGCCTCTCCCAGAGGTCAAAGCCCAAGGTCACCGTTGCCCTCTCCCTCACAGCAATCAGGAGGGCTTCCCGGAGGAGGCGCTGAAGCAGAGACCTGGAGGTTCAGGAGCAGCCAGACACACACAC
>NW_005310597.1:0-861 GCF_000412655.1 Myotis brandtii
AAAAAATCAATAAAATATATTTTTTAAAAAAGATAAAGGACAATAGGGTTTGAGTAAAGATGTCAATAGACTGATGGAATGGGACAGAATATGAGAACTTTGTTTTGCACTGAGAGCACTTTCTATGGAAGTGGTACAAAGCAACCAAGTGAACAGAATGATTTTGTCAATCTAAGTTGGCCTGCCTCTGTCACTGACTGTTCCACTGTTGGCACAATGAGCACATGAATGGAGTAGCAAGGATGAAGGATATGATTGCCCCCAACATCATGGAGTCCTGTATGGCAGCTCTTTAGAAGGACCCACTGTACAGCCAAAGAACTGCAGTGGTGGGTCCATGACCATGGGATCCTCCGGTCCTATCACATATCACATCACCCAGAAGTTGTCAGCTCATTGAGGCTTCTGACAGGATAGCTGAGGCATCAACTTAGAGATGATTCCCAAAAATGTAGGGCATCATCTTCCAAGATGCAGTACACACCCTATATCAAGCGTCTTTACATGGTGCTGTGTCCCACGTGAATAAAATACATGCATTGAATGCCAAGGGGAAAATATAGGAATGGCCTCACTCATCATCACTTTGAATGACTTCTTTGGGGATTTGCATTTTTCTGTTACCTACAACCCTGAGTTCTGCAGGTCTTAAAGTCTTGGTTCCTCAGAGTGGTAATCCTTCCATCAGGAGGCAGTAGAAGTTCAATTTAAATTGCAGGTGTTGCTGGCATCTGGTCACTTCTGGTTCCTTATATCAAACAAACAGCAGGCAAATAGATGAGTCACCACATGGCAGGAATAAGTGAATCTGATCATTATAAGAGGCAAGGTTGCTGTTACACAGGGGGAGAAATATGTTTG
>NW_005310598.1:0-862 GCF_000412655.1 Myotis brandtii
AAAAATAGATTCACATGTAATGAGTTTTTAATTGTTATTTTAAAATAAATTAATAAGTACATCTTATAAAAATTTCTCTTTTGATTTATAATGCAGTTAATATCTGATAGATATAACCGACGGAAACAATACTTTTTAGGAGCGGGAAGGAATCTTGAGACCAAAGAGTTTGGGAACCACTGGAACAGAGACCTTTCCAGGACGTCACAGGATGGGAGCCGGGGATGTCCATGGGAAGTCCCTTCCCTAAAACGGTCCACATGCCCGACTGGGCAAGTCCCAATCCCTTACTGCAGTCTGTACCCTGCAGCGGGAAACCCCACAGGAAGACCCACCTCCACCAAGTCCAGCCGAACTGGAAGATGACCTCTTACACATCCCCCTCCAGCTCCCAAAGGGCCTCACCGTTAGTGCCTGTGGCCTCCAGACACTGGTTCATGGGGCCTCGGCAGGCGGTGAGGGAGGCCTCCTCGGAGGAACATCCGTGGGTGCCGTTCCCCTGACAGCTGTAGCACTGGAGGCCATTCAGCGGCAGGTTTTCAAGCTCCGTGACTTGGGAGAAGACAAGAGGCGAAGGTCATTAAAACAGGGTTAGGGGGTAGGGAGAGGTGTCCTCCTGCACGGACTCCCAGCTCTCAGCCTGAGATGGCACGGCGCCCCCTTGTGGCAGACATTGGAACCGCACTCTCTTTTGGGGGTTCTCTGGGGCCTGTGGGAGAAATCCCAACTCTCAGGACCGCCCCCCCCCCAGCCCCTGTCTGACCAGGTTCTGGGTAAGCATCTGGGTAAGATCAAACAGTCCCTACTCTCACAGAACTCAGAGTTTACAGTGACACTGTCCATGCGGTAGTCACTAGCCACA
>NW_005310599.1:0-862 GCF_000412655.1 Myotis brandtii
ATGAGCTTGATGTTCTCATTCAGTTCTATAAGGACTGAATTTGATGCCAGGCCTGCTACATGGTAGACAGCATTCATTGAAAATGCTCTGGCTTCTAGTAACAGACATCTTGACTAATAGTGACTTGAATCATAAGCACTCTTTTTGTTGAGTAAACAGAATGTTTGAAGGTAGGTAGTCCAGGGTGGAATCAGTAGCTTAGTGAGGTTCTCCAGCAGCCAGGCAGGCTCTTTGAAGTTTTTGCTGCATCCTCTTCATCATCTGAGAGATCATTGCCTCCTGGCTACAAGACAGCTAGTACAGCTCCAAGCAGGGAAGAAGAGTCAGAGGCAAATGGTTTCTCTTTGCATTCAGTAAGATCCCTACACCTGTCAGAACTCAGCCAAACGACCAACCTAGACTAACCAGTGGCAAAGGGAAAGGAGATTCTAGACTTGCATTGGACCAATTATCATTCATCCTACACCCCTGAAGGCAAAGAATAGGTGCCCAAGACCTGAACAGCTCAGAGTTCTAACAGCAGGGACGAAAGAGGAGAGAGGATGGATATTGTGTAGAAAATAAAACATGTCTGCCAGAAACACTTACTAAAGATTTATTGAATGTAAAAGTGAGGCTGCATTATGACTTTCATAGATCCTAAAAACTTTGCTTTTATGGGTTTATTCCTCAAAAAAAGTAAAAATAGTGTTTTAGAACTGAGTTAAGATAAAGACACATAAAATCCAGACTGAATTGTTATGTATTCATTCTTATGTTTAATTCTGATTTTATAAATAAAAATTGAAACATTTTTGTTGGCCCTAAATCATGTATCTACTATGCCTCGTGGATAATTCCACCCTGGGTTTATGTTGTGTTT
>NW_005310600.1:0-862 GCF_000412655.1 Myotis brandtii
TTCCCACCAGGACATTATGCAGCCAAGCTCTCTGCATCCTCTTCTCCCATCTAATGCCATACACGGCACTGATTCATTTCTTCACCTTCCCACCAGCAGCAAAGTTTAAGTCCCAGATTCCCACACTAAAGCTTAAAAGTAGGCCCTCACCGGCCACCAATTCAGGACCAGCCTCATTACTGCTGAGGCTGCTGTGGCCTCAAGTACACCCGGCCTCTCTCAGTCTCTCCCATCCCACACTCCCCCACTTCGTAGATAAGGAGAAAGCAAAGGAATGAAGAAAGGTTCCATAGATGAGCCGGTTTTAAGCTTCTAAGGAATGTTGGGTGCTCGCTTCGGCGGCACATACACTAAAATTGGAATGATACAGAGACTAGCATGGCCCCTGCGCTAGAATGACACGCAAGTTCATGAAGCGTTCCGTAGTAAAAAATAAAATAAAATGTTGGCAGACTCCTAATTTCTCCATAAAAAGAAAAACAGTCATTTTAACTATCTGTTCTATAATGATCTTTCAGGACTTACATCCAATGAAATACCAGTGGAAGCACACATCCTTCCCAAGGCGTCTCAGAGCCGGAGATGAAATGAACAGACTCCACAGGCTCAGCAGTGACTGGACCACCCTGATCGTCTCATGTGCTCAATCTAACCCTGCTCTTCCCCCAGGGACCTGGGGTGGCATCAGGAGTCAGTGACAAGGGCTCCCTTGACAGTGACCCTGGGAAGCAGCTCCTCCCTGGCTTAGGGAAGGGACGCACAAAAGGTATACACATGGAGTATCCCCTCCAAATGGTTCACCTGGATTCTGGGGTGACAGAGGCAAGAGGCATGAAGCTTGAGAGAGCAATTAAGCCCAAGC
>NW_005310601.1:0-862 GCF_000412655.1 Myotis brandtii
CTATCCACTGAGCCAAACCGGTTAGGGCAGAAAATAGTTCTTTTTTAAAAAGTATCTACGGGGAATGGAAATGTAATGATAATGATTTTGATGTATTTTTTATATTCTCAGTATGTAATAGTTTCTCATTGCTATGATAAGCAGTATGCTTCACAAATTCACAACTTGTCCTTAATTTCCTGTCTCAGAGAATGGTACCACCATTCACTTAATCCCTCAGCCAAAAACTGGGGAACCATCCTGGCATGTGCTCTTTGCTTCCAGTTGTTCACTAACTCCTCTAAGTTTTCCTCATTAAGTTCTTCATTGCCCTTTTCCAACATGTCTGCTGTGTTAACTTTTCCTTCCTCTTCCCTCCCCTCCCCACTTCTCTTATAAGTTAGAACTTTTGGGGTGTTTACCAGGTGCCCTCATTTTTTATGTGGGTAACCGGTAAGCCTATCTTATTTCATTTAGTCAGTCTTGGAGCCTTATCCACCCACTTAAGTCCATACTTCAAAGTGTTGTTCTTCTTTCCAAAATGCAAGTTCATCATGGCATTCTTCTAAAAATCCTTCAGTGGTTTCCAGTGTGTTCAGGGTGCAATCCAAACTCATTGGCATTGTTTAGCAGTGTTTTTCGCTTTTGGATCATTCTCTGCTTAGAAGTCATGAAATAGTATCATAGTGCATCACATAGAGTAAGGGTAATCATGTCATTAAACTTTTTCAGATATATATTTCATATGTATTTCAAATATATACTTATATATCTCATATATTTGTGTGTACTAGTAACATTATGAAATATATTTTTTGGAGTTGATTGTGGTCAAAGGATAGATATGTTTTATCCCATTCTTCCATATGCAATGACTCTTGTC
>NW_005310602.1:0-862 GCF_000412655.1 Myotis brandtii
CCCCTATCCAGGACTCGGGGCTGGGGTTGCATCTCTTGGCAGAGCAGAGCATCTAGGTGCTGTTCCCATCACCATCGGCTAGTTCCTGGAGAGGCAAGGATTTCGGAAGCCACGGCTCTCTGGGGAGGGACCAATCTGCCTCCCCGGTGGCTATGCATTCTCCACAGCTCCAGGGCACTCAGCTTGGTTCTGAGGGGCAGAACCCCCAGCTTGGCGGGGAAGGGGGGCTCCTCCTGTCCCTGCAGCTATGTCTAGGCACCTCCCTGCAGGAAAAGGCTCTTTTCTTTCTCTGTTCCCACCGCACAGCAAGACGCCCAAAGAACCAGCATCACTCCCCACTCCTCCCCCAGAAGGGCTCCGGCACACTTCCTACCGCAGAATTCCACAGGTTCCCTCCAAACCGTACGAATAAGCCCCCTGTCTGCTTGTGGAAACCCCAAAGCATAGGCAACCCCCCCTTAAGTGTTCACGGGAGTTCGTCCCGGGCTCGGTACATGTGGGCATGTGGGCAGGTGGGTGGACAGGTCAGCATCCCGGGATTCTGAGACTGAGGAACTCCAGTGCCCTGTGCCTTTTGTTCGCCACTTTCCCCCTTAATTCATTTAGCTTGCTGATTTGAACTTTGCAGAACGGAAACTGGAGGGAGAGTCGGAGACGTTGGAAGGTCTCTGAAGCAACCCAAAGTGAGACACAGCCTACCCCACTTCCGAGCGAAGGCAAAGAGGTTTCCTAGCGTTTCCACCCCCCTCCAAAGAGCAGGGAGCACTCAGCTGATGGGAGAGTCTGGGGACCTCAAGGGCTTATAGGGGGTGTTCGGTGATCATAGGAGCCTGAGAATGTGCTCCCACGGGAATAAAAACCC
>NW_005310603.1:0-862 GCF_000412655.1 Myotis brandtii
CTCGCGAGCCGCAGTTTGCCGACCACTGGTCTAGCCAAATAAATATTTCCCATTTCAAAAAATGACATTGGGTTACCTATAGCTGGCAGATATATTAAGTATTTTAGAATAAAGATTAAAAAAGCACAAAACAGAATTTTAATACAACTATAAATAAACAACGAACAAAAGTATCAACTTTGAACACATGTTGTAGAAATGTTTGTATTAACTGTAGGTCACTCCTAGAAAAGAAAATGTTCTATTTTCCATGATTCAGTTATGGTTCAATGGTTAAAAATGAAAACTATTTGCCTTAAGCCATTTCTCATTTTAAAAAACCTGAATTTTAATTTCTTGCAAGACTCTTCTGAGAGTGCCACTGAAATAAAACCTTCAATTAGTTTAATGTTAAATAATTTCTCCTGAGGCCCCGAGTCTCTTAGCTACTGTCAGACATGTCAAAGTTGTACAAATACAGTTTTTTCTTCTTCCCAAAGTACAATTCTTTATATCCCTGGAAATATGTGGATAGTATACATTCTGAATCTGAAACTTTGCAAAGTTATGTAAAACTCATTCACACAAAGAGACAAAGAATATTTATGGCTTTGCTAAAATCTACAAGAGCCTCTCAAAAACTGATTTGTTAAAATTATGATTTATTGCAGATGACACTGGTTTTAAGACACACTGATCCAGAGAAATGCTATATAGTGGCACCTGCATGTGCAATACAGGAACAGACATAGAATAAATGTGGCCAGGCTGCTGAGAGGGGCCCGGATGGGTGGCTAATTAATTGCTTGTTTCCAGGCCAGCGTGACTTCATAAGAAGGACCCTGCCCAGAACTTGGTAAGTGTTGAACCACTGAACACTGAT
>NW_005310604.1:0-862 GCF_000412655.1 Myotis brandtii
CTTGGCCCTTTTTAGAACTTACATAATTAGAAGATTGTCAGATACAATGAGCTCCTTCCGAACCACCCTGGGGAGGGGTTGGGAATGGCGGGCCAGGGCCTGGACAGCCCTCACTGCCTCCATGGGTGATGGGAAAGGCACCAGGAGGGAGCTAGTGGAGGTTTAGTTAAGGCACCATGCAATCCACACTTGTCCTATTTCCCTTCAGGTCACTGTCACCTCTCTTAAGCCCTCCCTCCCCCGCCCTTCCCTCCTTCCTGGTCCCTCAGACCACCTCCCCCCACCATCTCAAGTGCCCATCACTGGCCCATCCCCTCAGCCACCGGGGGCTCCCCTCTCCCCTCAGTACCCCAAGGCTGACCCCCTCTTCCCCATCCCATTGCCTCTCCCGGCCACTCCTCAAAAAGGATACTAATTGAGCTGTTGTCTTCCTGGCCTTCTGGTTGTGGACCCAGCATGTGGACTGGGCCCTGGCAAGGCACCTCTGCCCAGCCCGGGAGGGTCGAGTGCCCTCATGACTGGAGCTCCTCCTCCTTCAGCACCAGCCTCTCCCATGCTACCTGTACCGGGTCCCTTTTGGTCTCCAGGGCCATCTGAGCTGCCAGGATCACCTGGATTGCCCTGGCCTTCAGCATCTTCCGCCACACCGCCTGCGCCTTGATCTCCAGCCTGCATGGTTCCTCAGCCTTTTGACTTCTGAGAGGCAGCTTAATGGCAGAGGGAATGAGGCTCCCTCCGAAGCTCTGCCTTCTAGCCAGAGAAATTGTTCAACCCCTCAGGTCCTGCGCCACTTCCCAGAAACCCCTCTTGAGGCCTCTGGGCACGAGACTGTTTCCCGCCCAGCCTGCCCTGCCCGAAGCTT
>NW_005310605.1:0-862 GCF_000412655.1 Myotis brandtii
TGTCATAGGTTCGCCATCACTGGTCTAGGCTCTGCCTCCACGCCTGCCTTGTCTGTCATTGTATTCAGTGCAGCTGGAAGAGGGTTTGCCAGAGAGAAGGTGCCCAAAAACCATATGGTGAATGGATAAATGAATTCCACAACATCCAATTTCCTACTAGCTATTTGCAGTAAGTTAAGTGATCCCTGAAAGTTACAATTTCTTTTCTGAAAAATTGAGGGAATTTGACCATAACCCAGAAAAGTTTGAAGAACTCATTATACAGCCCATTTGCTTAGAACTTGAAGCTGTCTTTTCCAACTATGATCATCAGACCATCCACCTGTGAAACTGCAGATTCCTGGGCTCCAACCAGACTTACTGCACCAAAGCCCTTGGAGGCAGATGGCTGTGAGCATCAGCATCTGAAGCTTTCATGAGCACGGCAGGTGATTTAGCACACGAGAATTTGAGAAACACAGATACATTCATTGACAATAGTTCATTCTAGGCCCTAAGCTTGAGACATCATACACATCTTTGTTTAATCTGTATAGTTACCTTTTGAAGCAAGTATTATTGTCCTCATTTCATAGATAAGGAAACTGACCTGAACAAGGTCACACAGCCAGTAAGTACCTGAGACAGGATCCATCCCAGATCTGCCCAAATCCAAAACCCTTGCTCTTATACACTGATCGGAGCTCAATGAACAGGCACAGAAGCAATAATAAATAGAATGCTCTGTGTCCATTTTCAGCCTTATTTTACTTTGATTTTGATAAAAGTGGTGAAGCACTGAGAGGTTTACATTTGTGGGCACTTAGGTTTTCACAGCCTATCAATGTGAGGAGCAATAGAAGCAAGAAACACATAAGAAGAA
>NW_005310606.1:0-862 GCF_000412655.1 Myotis brandtii
AAGATGCCAAATTAAAACAATAAAAGGCAGAAAAATAGTAAAGACAAAAATACATCAAGAAATAAGGGCAACAAATAGAAAACAGTAACAAAATATGGTAGATATTGAACATTATCAATAAAACTTTGAATGTTAGTGGCCTAAAGTGCCAATTAAAAAACAGATAATGTTAGAGTTGATCAAAATATATCTAATATTTTTCCATCCAGATGATTTTATTTTTCTTTCATTGTTTCATATTTACATATTATATTTATAAATAAGTTCTTTCTATTCCAATACTATTTTTAAAATTAATTCATGAAATCAGAATTCAAGTAACATTTTATTTTTATTTAATCCATTACAATTTTTGAATCATCTGGAACTTGTTTTTGGGTGAGAAACCAGGAGAGTCTCACATGTATTTTTTTCACAAATGGTTAGGTAGTTGTAGGAACTGCATTTAAAGAATAATTTGTCTTTTCCCTTCCTGCCTTCAATTGCCACGCACAAAAATGTTGCACTATTTCTGTGCATATTTAGAAGCCTCCATAAGAATTTGTTTCTCTTTTCTACCAATTCTTATGTTGTGACTCTGTGGCAATACATATTTTGCAGAGCCATTTTTTCACTCACCATATTCTTTTTTAGACTACTATCACATATTTATTTTTCTATGTGAACTTCAGGCTTATTTTACTATTAATTAAATGGTTACTTTGCATTTAATTTTGGAATTATATTGACTTATTAGTTCACCTTTGGAGAAGTGTTATTTTTTTATATTTTTCAGGGCTCTTTCCTTTGGATTTTAGTGGAGTTTGACAGAATTTTCTTTTTTTCAGTCCTATGTATTTTTGTTAAGTTTTTCTATGTATAT
>NW_005310607.1:0-862 GCF_000412655.1 Myotis brandtii
ATACAATATGTGGTCTTTTGTGACTGGCTTCTTTCATGTAACGTAGCATTTTCAAGGTTCATCCATGCTATAGCATGTATCAAGACATCTTTCCTTTTCAGGCTGAATATTCCATTGTATGGATAGGCCACCTTTTATTTATCCCTCCATCCATTGATGGCCATTTTGGTTGTCTCCACCTTTGGTGTATGAATAATGCTGCTAAGAGAGGAGTTATAGAAAATGCCTATGACATCCTACCTTGGACAGGGAACCCTTCCTAGGTAGGAATAAGCTCGCCTCAGAGTTCTGAAGTTTTATTTCAGAGCTACTGTATTTTGTTGCCATGACCTGTTTCGTTCACTGAGAAAACAAAATATCCATAGACAATATAAGCAGCAGCGTGATTAGAGGTGTGGACTCTGGAGTTTGGGTGCTGGTTTGGCCTTGCATCAGCTCCTGGACTTTGGGCAACTTTCGTGTCTCTGGGATGATAATGGCACCGACTTCTCAAGTTGGTGATGAAAAGGTGTCCAGGAGTCTTGTAGGTGCTCAGTCAAGGTTGGCTGCTACGTCAGGTGCAGGCCAGAGCCACCGCCACTGGGTGTGGGAGGAACATTTCCATCTAAGCTCAGGAGACTGACGTTTGCTTTGTCTGAGCGCAGGCCCTCGTGATAGCGGGGATCTCTCTCCAGGCCGCTAACCTGTATGGCTACATCCTGTGTAAGATGGGAGGCGAGAGTGACATCAGCAAAGCCGCAGCCAGCTTTCTGTCCCAGACGGTGTTTCAGACGGTGAGTGACTGAAGCTCAGGGGGAGGGGCCTGTTGGCAGCTGCAGTGTTGAATGTTTCCTCGTCAGTCAGGCTGCCACAGTTAGTCTCT
>NW_005310608.1:0-862 GCF_000412655.1 Myotis brandtii
AGTACAAGCACCTACCTATTACGTCATAACCATCATGTTTAAATGTTTTATGACATTGTTTCTCCTGCTTAAAAAAATACAGGGAGAACTTATTTTAATGCAATACATATTACTGAAACTTGGTAATGTATATTAAAGAGTTCATCAAGTATTTGATGAGTGTCTACTAATGCCTGGCATAGTTTTATGCACTGGGCAACAAACAAGATAAGGGGTGTACTCTTGTTAGCTTACATTCTAAAGAGGAAGACAGAACACATGGTGATAAGTTTATGCTGGAAATTAAAATGAAGTGATGGGCTAGGGGGAATGCCAGGTGGCCACTGAGGACTGTGGGCAGGAAAGGTATCTCTGAGGAGATATTAAGCTCAGATCTGAATGACAGGAAGGAACCAGCCATGGAAAGATCATGTTAACGCTTATGGTAATTTGAGATGCTTTACTTTCCTTGAAGTGCTTATTTTCAGTGACCTCCCACAATATTAAGGATCTGTAAACCAACACATTTGCATAAAAATAGCTGCCAGTGAATCCTTTTGTACAATGTGTTATTTTGTGGTTAAAAATACCTGCCTATTAATTTCTCTGATAAATGCAAATTTTACATCCAGATTTTGTATGATCGCACTGTGATATTTTTAACTAATATATATATCAGACTGATTGCTCTTGCATCCTTTTGTGGTGTTCATGTCAGTGACTTTTGTTTTGTGGAACCATTTATTTTCCATGTGAATAGCACTTCTCATGGCGTATTTATTCTGAGGGTTTGTTTGTTTAATGTACATTGTCCTTTGCATGTTTCAGGCAGCAACAGCAGCAACAGCAACATCAACAGCAGCAGCAGCAGCAGCAGCAGCAG
>NW_005310609.1:0-862 GCF_000412655.1 Myotis brandtii
TCTCTCTCTCTCTCACTTCCTCTCTCTCTAAATTGATCAGCAAATAAAAATTTAAAAATATAAATAAAAATGAAAAATTGAACAAATGGAAGTCATTTAGGAAGACTATTAGGATATCTTCTGCCATTTTTGCTAAGTTTCTGAGAACCCAATGAATATTAATTCCACAATCAACTGTGAATGTTATGAGTTCATAGGTACCTCCTCCTTCTGGGTGCTCTGGAGGGAAGCCTGGTTGGGGCATCATGGTGTCAGGAGAGCTGGACCCTGCTTCTGGCTTCATCACAGGGGCAGGTGCCACCCCAAGAGCCATGTTAATGACTTCCTTCCTTATTAGCAGGATTTGACCTTATGTAGATGACAGGTGGCACTTTGCTGAAGGAATGTGAGCTCAGCTCTAGAGGGTAAATCATGAGTGGTCAAAGCCAAGCATGGCAGTCTTATTAATTTTTGCAGGTGACTGGTTTAGCAGCCGGCCCATGAACTAGTTCTGACCACTAAGACAAAAGAAGGGCTTCAAGGAAAGACTTTCCATTCTGATGAAAATCCCTTTGCCTCCCTGCCTCTGTATGCTGGAATGGTACGATGTCTGAAGCAAGGCAGCCTTCTTGTGATCTTGAGGGGGAAAGCAAGAGGATTGGAAAAGTGAACTCAGCCTGATGAAATTATTACACTGCTGAGCTAAGAGACCTCAGAACTGCCCACTCTGTAATTCTAGTTATGTGACATTAAAAGTCCCAATGTTTTCAGCTACTTTTACCAGGTCATCTGTTACTAATAGGTAAGGGCATCCTAAAGGACACAAACTCACCCTGGAACCCTTTCTGGGCCTCAGTTTCTTCTTGTATTAAATGACAAGGTT
>NW_005310610.1:0-862 GCF_000412655.1 Myotis brandtii
CTTCCTCTCTCCCAGACTGATTGATCTGGGGGAAGCCAGCTGCCAAGAGTGACCCTGAAAAGAAGTTACTTAATCTCTCTGTGCCTCAGTATCCCACATCTAAAAAGTTGGGGTGGAGAGGAATAGTACTTACCTCCTATTCCTGTTGTGAGAATTAGTGGGTTGATTCATGTACTTGGCACATAGTCAAGGATATATACCAAGGGTGCTGGAAACTGTTGTGCAAATTGTTCACTGTTCAGGAGCCCCCATCAAATAGGTGCTCACCAACCAGCCAATGCCCTTTGGCCTGGGATTGCCGACCAAGAGGTGGCACTGTTTTCTAATTTGTGCCAGGGCTATGTGTGAGCCAACAGCCGTCCTGGCACAATGTTCATTGTCAGCATAAGGAAGTGGAGTGTTCCGCAAATGCCACCTTAGCATTCTTCTTAGGCTCTGGGCTGATGTTAGCTGACTGGTGCTGGCTGCATTGCAACTGTACTTGGCTGCTTTGTGGAGTTCTCCAAATCACCTGAATGTGATGCCTCAGGTATCCCAAGCTACTAGTATACTGTACTATAAAATACTAATAGAAGTTAAGTGTGAAAATATTGACAATGTGAAAAGTTTGAAGTCATGCATGGCAACACTGTATTGTTTGGGTATTCATATAAATATGGTCCGAGCACAGGGAAGTGAATACGAATAAGGATCACATTCTGGAAAATAGTTGCCTGGGGGTGGGGTGGTGAATGGGATTAGGAAAGGATGGACAGGGTCCTTCAGCTCTATTCATAATTTATTTATTAAGTTTGATAGTGGATACACAAGTGTGTATTATTCCTTCATCTTTTTAAAAATATTTTTTATTGATTTCAGAGAG
>NW_005310611.1:0-862 GCF_000412655.1 Myotis brandtii
TGGGCCTCTATTATCTTATAATAACTTTGTGAGGTAAGTACTGTTGGGATCCATAATTCACAAGTGAGTAAGCAGAGAGAGGTTAAGCAACTTACCCAAGATGACATAGCTACATCAGGATTTAAACCTAGGTACAACTCCAAGGCCCACTCTTATCTCCTAGGCTATGCTATGTCTGCAGAACCTACTATAACTTGCAAACTACTTTTAAAAGATTTTTTTTTTAAATAAAGATTCAAAACAATAGTTCAGTATATTTTTAGGAATATCATTATATTTTTAGGAATCTGGGGTATTGGTGTTGCAACTCAGAAAGTTAATTTGAATCAGATTCCTCTCGGCCGAGATGTACACAGTCTGGTGATGAGAAATGATGGAGCTCTATACCACAACAACGAGGAGAAAAACAGGCTGCCAGCCAACAGCCTTCCACAGGAGGGAGACGTGGTGGTGAGTTTTCTTGAGGAGTTGTCTTCCACTGTATATTATTAAACTTGAACTGCTTTCAGTATATGTACTTTGCCTGGGAGTTTGTGGTTTGAATTCCAAAGCACAGGGATATATCTAATGAGGTGGCACATTTTCCAAAGAGAGCACTTGGTGAAGATGCTGCCGCCTTACTGAACTGTCTGCTTTCTACAGCTGTTGCTGGTGAGGGATATCAGTGAGCCCTTATTTCCATTCAGGAGAGTTAATGACAGATTGGCTGCTGATCAACATTTCCTGCTTCTCTAACATCAGAGAAATCTTGGCCCACAATTTTAAAAGTTCACTCACCCGGAGTAGGCATTTTTGCAGCTGGAGATCTCAGAGAAAATTTTGACATTTATTACTTAACTAGAGGCCTGTTGCACGAAGAGAT
>NW_005310612.1:0-862 GCF_000412655.1 Myotis brandtii
CTCCTGAAGGGGCTTGAATGAGTTGATAAGTTGAAAAGAACTAAACAATGATTTCTAAAAATGAAGCCAGTTGCAAAACTGAAGGACCACAAAAATGTGTAGTAAAGAGTAAAGAAGGGTCACAGGAAGTTAAGAGCAAAATCATGTCTAGAAGCCCAGGAACTCAAGGGCGGAAGAGAAATGGAAAACCACATACATAGAAGAAATTCATAAACACAAGGTGCTCTAGAAGAAAGAGGAAAGACCACTTCTGTGATACCAGCATCCGGGACACAAGGAAACAACAAATTCGTTCCATGAAAGAAATTTCATCATGCGAATTAGAAAGGTCCAGAAAATTCCATTTAAAAGTAGTCCTCAAGGAAAGATCCCTCTTTCTTTGAAACATTAGAGCCAAAGATAAGTTACTAAGAAAGAAGAGGAAAGAAATGGCAAGATGACTTTGATGTTTATTCTGAGAACTGATATTTCAAGGTGTAAGACTCAGCATGGCTCTATTACTTCGACCCTCAGATTTTGAAGAAGAAAAGGATTTTGAAAGGGTGTGTGTGTTTATGTCTGCTCAAGCAGGTGTGTGTGCATGGTTTGAAAACTATTTAAAGCCAAATGTAGAATTATTGAAATATAGTTATCTCCCCACTTACTCATTTAATGTCTCTTTTTGAGGGTTGAAGAATAGTACTTTACACATAAGCCCCAAATAAAGATGAAATGTTGCACTTATTCTTCCCCATATTTAGGGGAAAAAAGTGGTTTGTGGTCCGGACCAGTTTTCTCAGTGGTTAGGGCATGGCTCCTGGACCGAAGGGTTGTGGGTTCAATTCTCGGTCAAGAGCACATACCTCGGTTGCAGGCTCAATCC
>NW_005310613.1:0-862 GCF_000412655.1 Myotis brandtii
TTTGTTTGTTTTTTGTACCAGAGAATAATAATGAATCTTTTCTATTTCAAGTTTAATGCTGGAGCAATCTTTTGAGATCTAGAAATTGGAATAATCATTAGAGTTCTTCTGCAAAACTTATTTTCTTTAGTAGGCATAAGAATTATCATGATAAGTCATTAATTCATCAAATATTTGTTGAGTATTATACAATGGGTATTGTATAATGTCTTAGTTTGGCTTCTCCCAGAAGCAGACCCTCATATAAGGGTTTGAGTGCAAGTGTTTTATTCCAGAAACACAAGGGGGGTGGCACTTACTCATCTGGGAAAGTCTGAATAAAGGAATAAAACCCAAACCTCAGGATCATTTTAATTAAAGGGCGAAGAAGCTGGAATATTTATGCTCAACTCCAGTGTCATTGTCTGAAGGCTATTGTGAAATGCAGGGAAGTGTGACTTGCATGGGCAAAGTGACTTTCCAAGAATTTGGAAGCAATTCCTCGGATATAAATTGCAGGTACTGTCAATTGGAACTGTGCCCTGGAACACAGGCAGCTATGAGAGAGAGAGGGGTGGAGCCCCAATAGCATCAGCTACAAGCACTTTACATTTATTATCTCTTTGATCTTTGTAATTCTACAAGGAAGACTTCATTATTTCTATTTGTTCAAAGAGAAAACACTGAGGTTTAGAATAGTTGTAGAATTTGCCTATGGCTATATACTAATAAGGGGCTAACTCAGGATTTAAACCCAAGACTGGTATCATGATATCTTGAGAAAATAATGACTTCCCAAATGTCACACAGCTGCTATTTAACAGAGATCCCCTATGACTCAGGTCCCCTGACATGCAGCCTACTGCCTTTCCATAGCCATATG
>NW_005310614.1:0-862 GCF_000412655.1 Myotis brandtii
GTTTCAGAAATCTGCCATGAGAATAACACCGAGGCAATGCACACGAAGCAGCTCTGTGAGGCGCGACACAAATGCCACCCATGTCACCCAGCTTGGTACATGGGAAAGAGAGACTCCTTATTCAAAGCATTTACAGTAGCCGAGGAAGCAGCTGCTTGCATGATGCAGAACTGAGACTAGTTTTGTGCGACAGCATCAACCTCTTTGGGGATCTAAATGTAACCCTGGCTGTAATCAGAATTTGGGTTGGGCAGGTAGGATGCCAGTGGTAATAGAAGGAAAGAAGTGGGAAAGGTAATTCAGGTGAGAAAAGCACATGAAGGTGTGAAGGAATGTCAGACAGTGAGGTAGATATGGCTGGAGTGAAGGATGAGTGGGAGGAAGAGGAAGCAATGGTTGTGAATGTGTGATAGTAATGAAAAGCCTCACCTAACTCTTAAATGCTGGTGAGGGGCTAGACCCCCACTAGACCACACTGGGGGGTCTAAATTGAACCCACAAGCTTATTAATACCGAGAGCCCAAATGCTCATTTACAATTCAACCATATTACTTTTTATTCTGGTGGCTCCAAAAATTAGTTGCTCCTCAATCTTCCTTCTCCTTTTCTTTCCACAGCAGTCCCAAGAGGATAGTCAAGTGGATTCACTGGATTCACATTGCTATGATGGCCTCTAGCCCACACCCCTAACTGCAGTGGCACTTGACTGACTCCCTGAGGGATAGGTGAACAAATGGGTAGGTAAATGGAAAGACGTCGTTTTGCTGAGGTGGTGTCTAAGGAAGATGTGCTCCATGGCTATAAATATTTTATATTTGTATCTTGATTGACATTTTTATACTTTTCTTTTTCAAAAGAAGAA
>NW_005310615.1:0-862 GCF_000412655.1 Myotis brandtii
TGAATCACTATTAACAACTGTTACGATAATTATTGCTCCCAGTTAGGAGCACTCACAACGTATTACCCACCGTGAAAGAAGACTGACCGCGGCACCCCATTTCACTCCCAGGGAGTGTCAAGGGTTAGGTGGGTTATTATCATCATTTTCATGCAGAACGTGACTTTGGGAAATTGCCCAGATGGTTGGTGGCTGAGCCGCAATGAGACCTTGGACTATTTGCTTTCTCTTCGGCTACAATGAGCCCTCTCTTCCTCACGTTTTGCAGCCTGCATCTTGGACACAGAGGATGGAGTAGAGTCCGGGGTGGCTTTCCACGAAACCTAAGGCTGTTCCATGACAACATGTTAGCAGTTGGGTCTTTCTGAGATGAACCCATTCCCAGAAACGCTGGCGGAACTGCACGGGCGGCTGCTTTCCACTGAGCTGTGCTCAGCGCGATGCTGGTCCATGGTCAGAGCCGCTGCCTTTAGTAAAAAGTCAAAGAACAGTCATTCATGATTTTTCTTGCTCTTCCCTCCAGGAGCCTCAGGATTGACAGAACACAAAGGCAAAGAAACAGAGGCAATATCTGGTGTCTGGCATCTAGAAACATACCTGTGAGTCTGTGGCAAGGGGATATTTAAAAAGAAAGATATTATTGCAAAAGAAAATTTTAAATTCCTTAAGTTCCCCTTAATATCAACAGGCAGTCACAGTGGACTTAAACCCCTCTGATCACGAGACCTCACTGCGTGACATGAGAGCACATCAGACATCCCTTCTGGCCCCAAGAGTTTGTGGCCTTAGAATCCCAGACAGAGATAAGGAGGTAAAATGCCTCCCCTTGAGCTACAACCTCCTGAGAAGTTTAGAAATGTCC
>NW_005310616.1:0-862 GCF_000412655.1 Myotis brandtii
TTTTTTTCGGGCGTACACACAGGCATATGCATATCTTTGCGTCTTAGAATTGTCTGGCTTCCCAGTCCTGATGAGTAACCTCAGACTCCTGCAGTCTTTGCCTCATCACACGGCCTCCTCGGGGCCCAGAGAGCATTTCAAACAAAAACAAGAGACCTCAGGCAGCGTGAGCCAGTAAGCTCTCCCCCAACGAGGCAGTCACGGCTGGCTCTGTTTGTCTCTGACAGGTGGGCATCTCCTGGACAGCACGGAGCTTGCAGTGGCAAGAGCTTCTGGCACTGTCGTCAAAGCGACGTGAACCCTTTGAATTTGGCTTCTAGAAACGTGGACACAACCCTTTTCCAGACGCCAGCCACTGAGGTAAGGGAGTTCAGGCTTGTTCCGCACGGGGCGTTATGCTGCTTTCGTTGTTGTTGTTGTTGCTAGTGGTAACCGTCAGCAGGGCACCCTGTCATTCTTTGTCATGGGGCCCTGATTTAGTCCCTTCTTTAGCAGGAGTGGCTAAGGCTCTAAAGTCCAGCAGACCAGGGTTCAAATCCTGGAATCACCAGTTTTTAGCTGTGTGGCCTTGAGACCTTTCTGTGTCTCAACTCCCTCCTCAGTCAACCAAGGAAGCAATAGCACCCACTTTCTGGGTTTGTGGTGAAGATAAAATAAGGTAACACATGAAAAAGACTGAGAACAGGATGGGCACCTAGTAAACTCAGGACCCAGTAAGTGTTAGCTGTTACTGTTCTAGTCGTGAGCCTGCCCTGTCAGCTTGTCACTAGTTGATTCTCACATGGATGGAGTGGAGTCCACATTCGCTGGAATGTAGACTCCGTGAGGGCAGGGGCTTGTCTGTCGTAGGTGAATCCCCAGA
>NW_005310617.1:0-862 GCF_000412655.1 Myotis brandtii
TAAAGGGCCAGAAGGTTGAGAACCACTGGTCTAGTTCCATCACCTGGGGAGCAGGCATTTTAGGCTGAATTTGCTCGGTCAAGGGTACATCAGCATTGTTCCCAGCAGACCAGACAGACAGCCCCGGGGGATTTGAGAAGCTGCCAGAGCCTTTGATGTTGGCCATTTTCCAGCCACAGCCTCAGCAGGTCCTGGCTTTTCCCGAAGTCCCTGCCCAACAATCTCAGCAAAGGTCAAAGATCTGGGCCCTGACATCATAATCACGCCATCCAGGGGCCTTCACTGCCCCCAGGAAGAGATCCATCTTCCTAGGCACCCACAGAAGAGGAGGGCCGGGGGTTTGAGGAGAGAGTGAACTTTGGGGCCGGATCTGGGCTCCAGAACTTGAGTGCCGTGGGCCTTGTGCAAGGGACAACTACTCCGCAGGATGCTCCCCGCACAGTCAGAGAGCAGTGGCCTCATTCGCTGTCATTAGCTGAGCAAACAATAATGTAGGGAGCCCTACCGCCCAGAACATTCACACCCTCTGTGCTCCTTAGCTGCCTGGGTGTGAGGCCCTGCAGGAAGGAGACGGGGCTCGCTTGAATCTGAGAAGGGAAGGGAGTTGCCTTGAGCCTAGGCACCCACTGGGAAAGACAGCAGCAGAATCCAGAGCTCCCCCGAGTGGAAGAGAGAGGCATCAGAGGAGGGCTTTTGGGCAAGTAAGTGAGGAGGAAATGACAAGGGCACCACCATGACTTGCTTGTTTGGTCATTTTGCCCAAAAATGGCTCATCCTCAGGCAAGTCCAGATGCCGGAGTTTCCTGCCCACTCAGGCTCCACAGCCCTGGCCCCCCACGTTGCAGCCCACTCGCTGTCTACG
>NW_005310618.1:0-862 GCF_000412655.1 Myotis brandtii
GAATGAATTTTCCAAGCCAGGAACCAGTATATCATCATTGACCCCTCCCGTCCCCTAATCAACACTTTCAATAAAGTGCAGTTGAGTTTACCCTTTCATATTTTTGGACTGTTTTTTAATGCTAACTTCTGCCTTCATGCTCGCCGCCATGGTGTCTGATCTGTATGCCTTCAGCAGCCTCCTAGCAGTTCCTCTTTCCTGCTGCCTGGCCTGGCTTTGCTCTGTGCTGTCTTCCATGCCATCGTCAGAGAGTAGTTCTCTGGTGAAATACCATTCTGATCCTGTCCACCCCCTCATTAAACTTGCATTGGCTTATGTCAGCTTACACAAATCATCCTTAACCTTTCTCGGTGGGCTTATTAATTATGCTCTCTTACAGTCCGTGCTTCTGAAACAGTGTCTTATTTACTAACGACGCAGTGATTAAAGAACAAAGGCACCGACTCTCCCTCTCTCCTCCCTCCCACCCTGGTACCATGTCCCTAGATTTACTCATGGGCCTCACCTTCATCTTTCAGTGTGGGAGGTGCTCTCCTGCACCTCGTATGTACCTCCGTGTCGTTTTGTAATTATCTCCTCTGCTCTGAGCTCCAGGGACTATGACAGAACAAGCACTCAATAAATGTATAATGAATATTTCTGATGAAACGAATTCAGAGGCAGGAAGTGTCACCTCTCGTGAGAAGATTCAAGAGACCTCATTGCCTATTTACGCCTGAAAGCTGATTGAGCATTCAAAATAGAGAGAATGTCACAAATACGGAACAGAGACAGAAATCCGAGTGGTTCTGCAGGAAAGACCAGGTTGTTCAGTATTTATAAGTTTACGTCTCTTGTTGGGAGATTGATTTTCTAAAAAAAA
>NW_005310619.1:0-862 GCF_000412655.1 Myotis brandtii
TTTTTCTAAATGGCACCAGGGAAACATCTTCTTGCCTTTAGAGGGAGCACCTTTTTCTAATTCTCATAAAGGATGGAACCAGCAGCCCTGGGGGTTATTCTTATCCTCTCTCAGCATCCTCCTGGCGATGTCCTCCTCCCCAGCAAGACTGGATTAGAGGGGAGTCCAAGATGGACTGGTCTCAGCCGTACATAAGGTCCTGCTCCTCAGCTCCCCAGCACACCGGGTGCACTTGCCCCCACCGAGGACACTTCTGGGTTAAAGCCTCCCCCACCAAAGCCCCACAGGCTGCCCTATTCCCTCATCCCCACTGAGGGGACTCTCAGCCCCAAACATGGAGTCACAGAGGCTTAACCTCTGAAAGGACTCTCTCCTCGGTCACTGTTGATGGCCACCCGTCTCTGCTGAGTGATGGGCAGCGCATACCTACCGAGGAGCTCTAGTTGTTGGCAGGTTCCTTCTGACTTCTGAGTAAGCTCCATTTCCCTGCTGCTCCTAACCAGCGAGTCTCCGAGGCCAGGCAGAGCAAGTCTTTTCTCAAGTTGAGAATACTTGAGATTCCTAAAGGTCACAGCCCTGAGCCGCCAGGCCTCTGATCCTTAGGGGAACTATTGCCGGTTCATTCCTTTCTCCCTCACAAGCATACCTTCCAGAACCTGCACACCATTCCACCTCCCCCCACTGTGGACATGTACCCATTTGGCAGTGGTGGTATCCTTCGAAAGAAGAGACATTAAGAAGGGAGTTTCTGTACTCCAGTGGACTAACTCTACTCTTCCTGGGCTCTGTGCCCAGGGTGCTTGTCACTGCCTCCACCAATATGTGTACCCGCTCCATCAGACAGAACCCCCCCCCCCCCCCC
>NW_005310620.1:0-862 GCF_000412655.1 Myotis brandtii
GTCTAGATTTTGTTACTGAACAATTTTGCCCCCCTTTTCCTCTGGCTAGCTTCTCATATTTTGGATTTCGGCTTAAGGATCCTTACTCAGAAGTCACCCTCTCTCCTCCTCTGTGTGCCTATAACACTCATAATGACCCAGGCATTTCTTCTCTCATGTCACATGCACTTCCCTAAACAACCTCTCCAGCAAAATTGCCTTCTACAACAACAGTGCTTCTGGGGGAAAGAAAAGTTAGGGTTTGCTAATCAACACTTGTGGAACTTTATAGCCAGAGCCCTGAGAAAGAAGCAATGCTAATAAAAATAAACCTCTCCCAGCCTTTGCACCTAGCCTCCCAGTATGTGGATTCTTTGTAGCCTTGAACCCTGGGGCACTGCCTTCCTCTTGGAAATGTGGGTCCTGGAGGGCATTGACCTGGTGTTGAGACCCAGTGTATCAAAGTTAAAAATCCAAAAGGTCCTTGTGAATGTTTTAACACTGGCAGAAATATCTTCATCGCTTCTCCATCTGCAATCCTGCCTTCATAGCTTAACAGAGTAGAGGAGGAGAGGTGCTTGAAGCTGCTAAACAGCCACCGCTTCCACTAAAGGAAGCACTTGTGTAGATTTTCAGCTGTGCTTCACATGTCACAAGGCCTGGGATGTGGAGGAGGCTGCCTCAGAAATCCCCCAGCTCCTGGCCTGTTTTCTTTTAGCAAAGATGTGCTCTGGGGAGGGATGGGAGGGGGTGACAGGAAATTCATCCTGGGCAGAATGGACTGCTGCATCCTGCATTCCTTTAATTGTACCTCTGGGGCCCACACCGTGGCGATTCCCCCAAAATACCTATTCCCTCATTTTCCAGCTTTCTCTTAGGGAAG
>NW_005310621.1:0-862 GCF_000412655.1 Myotis brandtii
CCACACTGAACCACACTGTGCTGGATGCCCAGGCCCACAGCGACAGCCCAGGTGACAGGTGGGGGCGGAGGACCCCGTGGCCCAGCAGCGCCTGCTCAGCGTGGCCCTCACCTGTACTGCGTGACGGCCGGGTTGGCCTTGGCAGAGCAGTGGAAGGTGACGACATTGTCTTCCAGCACCGGCTGTGGCTCCACCGACAGGTTGACCAGCGGGGGGTCTGCAGGAAGAAGAGAGTCCCTTGTAGACCGGGTAGCTGTGTCCATGGTTTTGGGGAAGAATGAGGCAGGAAGACCCCCTCGGTGACCTGGAGGGTACAGGCCAGAGTTCCCGCCTCCACGATCCTGGGGACCCTCAGAACAGCCACCACTCCAGGGGTCCCCAGAAAGCTGGGGGCTTCAGCAGGGGTGCCCCACTCCCTGGAGGTGCCTGCTTCAGGCAGTCCTGGGGGGGGGCGTGGCAGCGAGGCTCCCTCTGTAGGTCCAAAGCCTGGTGTTTCAATGAGCAGCCAGCTAGGAAGTACGGCTGCCCGGCCCCAGGGTCGTGCCGCCTACCGTCCAGCTTTCGGAGAGAACAAAAGGCTTCAGAAAGGAGAAGGGAGGAGGGGGTGCCATGGCATGAGGGGGAGTGTGGACACTGAGACCATTGAAATCCAAACGGTCTGTCTTTGAAATGCCCCGTCATATCTCTGTGCAGAGGCTCCGGTGCGTCCGTTCACTGGAAGGTGGCATTCGCACCCTTTCATCAGCCTAATCATCTCCCCGGCGTTCTGACGGGCGCCCCCAGCCCCCGGCTCCCCAGGCTGGGCTGGGCTCCCTCCTTCAACGTGATGAGAAGCTCACAGAGCTAAGTGGGGGGAGGTAGC
>NW_005310622.1:0-862 GCF_000412655.1 Myotis brandtii
CTCCCTTCTGCTCTCTCTAGAAATCAATGGAGAAAATGTCTTCAGGTGAGGATTTAAAAAAAAAGAAGCGGTGCCTCAAACCTGCAGCCAAGCCCTGGCCACCACCCAAGGGCTGCACAGCCCATGTGCCCCTGGAGCCTGCTCTAGGGTGCCCTCCCGCCAGCTCTGGGCCTGCAGTGGTGAGGACACGACTCAGGTGCCTCTTCTCGAGTGTCCTCTGCACCCACGCCAGGAGCACCCTGCCAAGCCTGTGGGTGCAGGGGCTATTTATAACTAGCTGCCGGACCAGGTTCTCCACCAGCACAGCCAGCTGAGCCAGGTTGGGCTGAGCAGCCGGGGATGCTCCCGGAGAAGTGGAGGCAGGTCAGGGTGGGAGCAGGTGCCCTCAGAGCACACAGCGCTGAAACCTTTCTGAAGAGGCCTGCTTCGGCTCCTCCAGTGCTGAGCCACCCCCATCAGGGCAGCCCCAGGCTGTCCCTGGGGCCTGAGGCTGTGGGGGGCTGAAGGCACTGTGGCAAAGCACCAGCGGGGGAGTCGGGAAACACGGCCTCCAGGCCCAGCTCAACCATTACTAGTCACTGTCCTAGCCTCTGTAGCACATGTGTACATGTGGCTGCAAAACCTTCTCACCTCATCACCACCATAGGCCCTGGGAGGTGGTTGTTACTCTTCTCTTACCCCAAATAAGGAAACTGAGGCTCAGCTAAAGGCCACCCAGCTCCGAGCAGACTGGGAGCATGGGTTCCGGTCCTGCGGAGGCCAGTGTTCCAGCTCCGTTCCCCCAGTGACTCTCAGCAAGTTGCCGCCCCTGGCGGGTGTTTCTCACTGGGCACAGAGGAGGGGCCGACAGGAGGCTGAGGCT
>NW_005310623.1:0-862 GCF_000412655.1 Myotis brandtii
GAGGGCAGTGATAGTTCCGTGCGGCCTCTCAGCTTTGTCCTGACCTTCTGCTTCCCACTGCCGATGTCCAGGGCCACCTGACAGCTGCCCCCAGACTTCACGCTGCATGGCCTGCCTGCAGCCACACCCTTAGGGCTCGATCACAGTCTCCAACCAGCCACCCATGCGAGGCACACACAGCAGAGGCGTTGTCTGCTCCCTAACAGACAATCTGCTGGCGGACTCAGGGTTCCATTTCCAAAGAGCCGGCTTTGATCTCTTTCAGTTCCACCGCCTCACCCACAAGAGGCCCATGCCCATCGAACTGGAATAGGAGAAAAGAGCAAGCCTATTTGGTTTCTGCTAGATGAGTCTGTGTTCCTTGTGCCAGACCCCTGACCCCAACTGATTTTCCCAGGGGAGTAAACAGCCCTGGCATCCTGTGGGCGTGCCCCCCCAGCAGGTGCAAGGGATCCAGATGGGCAGGGCTTTTGTCAGTTGTGACCTGGTTTGCCCTGGACCAGAGAGTTGGCCAGGAATGAGATGCCAGGTGGGGGGATTCAGGCGGTCCCTAGAGCCAGCTCTGCGTGGAGAGACGTTCTGGGTGGGCATCCTGGGTCTGGCCTGTGGGGGGCAGGTATCCTCAAGCACCTCAATCTCAGAGAGGCCCCAACTCCTCGGTGGGCTTTGTGGCCGAAGTGTGGGGTGGGGGTCCTGGCATGGTCTCTGGGAGGCCTGGGAGCCACTAAGGTGTAGGCTGCCTATGGGCGATGTGTGTGTGCTTTGGGTCCCTGCTTGCATTACGTTCTCCAAGGGCATGAACTACAAAAGCTAAAGTGGTTGAGTGTCAGCCTAGGAACCAGGAGGTCACGGTTTGATTCCT
>NW_005310624.1:0-862 GCF_000412655.1 Myotis brandtii
ATCCCACCCCTATCCCCCATTTCTGGAGACACCTTCCCTACCATCTCTTCCCTTTCCTAGAACCCAAAGCTGAAAGGGTTTGAGGATTGTGGGCTAGCTTGGCTTAGAGCCTGGCACATTATAAGCACAGAATTTATGTTCACTGAATGAATGAGTGGATGAATGCAGGATGGCAATCCAGTATTCCTGAGAAAAGAGTAGATTGTTTTCAGAAAATACCTCAAAGCTAGGAATCCATTCATGCATATTGGCCAGATCACCCCAATTTAGGAAGTCATAAGGAAAGCAGGCCCCCAGAAGCAAGAACGCGCTGTCCCCAGTAGGTCCTGGACCACCCGTGACATCCTTCGGGCCTGCTCTTTCTCTTCTTACGCCAGGTTCTTCGAGTGTGAACGACTGTGCGACGTCGACCCGTGTTGCTCCGGCTTTGGCTTTCTAAACGTTTCCCAGTTAACAGGTAATAGTGATAACACCCCCTCACCTGCGCACAGGCCTCTGCAGCCTAGGACACGCATCACATCTACGATCTTATCGAATCCTCAGCATCTTCTCGTGGTGGGAGGGAGGAGCGAGCCTGTCCCCAGATGGGAGGTGGGGCTTGCAGAGGGGCGGCAGCTCATGAAGATGATAGCTGGGACGTGGCTCCTGGCCTAGCACCTGCTCAGCTTCACTCGGCACGTCTACCCGGCCGGACATTCGCTAAGTATCTTCTCATCTTCCAAGACTCAGGTCTGGCACTTTGTGGGGTGAACTTTGGATCCAGTCATATGATCTGTGTTTAAAACTTGAGTACTTGCTAGTGGTGTGACCCTGGAAAAATCACTTAATCTCTGAGCCTCAGTTTCCTCCCCTGTAAATGGGA
>NW_005310625.1:0-862 GCF_000412655.1 Myotis brandtii
TGGTCTTTAAGTGTATGTGTAATCACCTGTTCAGGAAAACTAATCAGGTCACAAGATACAGAATATATTGAAGGGGTTAAAAGTGCAGACACAGTGTAGATAGCAGCCAAATCACAGGTAACAAGTCTGAAAGATATCAGAAAAGGGAAGGAATTGCTAGGGTTTGGCAATTTGGTGTTTATATAGAAATAAACTTGGATGCATATTCTTTGTGATATTTTGAAAGATTCTCTACTGAAAAAAATCAGTAAAATGCCACTATCAAGATAAAACTTTAAAAGACAAGTATGCACATCATGTTGCAAGAATGAAGGATGGGCTTGGAATGCTTTTTCTGGCACTAGCCTTGAAGTGACCTCATTTGCTGGCATATTCTGCACAGGCCTCCAGGAAACCAGCAGAATTCAGTGACAGAGATGAGTCCAGGGCCACGGAACAGAACTAAGTTCCTGGCTCCATCTACTATATGCAGCCAGGGACCATGGCTTGTACTTGCCTGACTATCCAACCAGCACCAATTGCAGTTTCTGATACAGAGCAGGCACTCAGTAAATATTTAAAGGTAATTATTTGGCCGACAAGGATCTGCATCCCTCTATTCCAGCTTAAGTAACACTATTGTATCGATGAAACCAACTGAATTAATCCCAACCAATGCACCCCTCCAGTTCTCTGTTATCTTCTTCATCATTGTACTACTAAAAGTTATTTAACTTTTAACAAAATGCACTCGCATATGTTAAATCAAGTAGAACAGTTATAGTATTTCGTATGCTAACATTAATATTACAGATGAAATAGTGGAATCATGCAGAAAGGTTAAATTACTTGTTCAAAATAAAAAATTTAAAAGGCAGATATT
>NW_005310626.1:0-862 GCF_000412655.1 Myotis brandtii
TATCTTAATAGCATTTACATAAACATGTGGATAAAAGTATAATTTTATGGTTATAATAGTAGCTAGCATGCTTTGAGCTCTCATTGTGTGCCAAGCATTGGTGTAAACATATTGCTGTGAACACTGTAAACCTCTCAAACCCCCTCTCCCCCCCCGCCCCAACACACACACATGTGTTCGGGTACTGACTTTCCCACTTGCCAGACAAACTCCGGCTTTGAGAGTTGATGTGACAGGTCTCAGGTCAAAGAGGGCTCCGATGCAGTCTGTCCCTGCACGGTAAACACCGTGTTACTTCTTGGCCAGACTTTGCAGGGGACAAGCACAGGGAACTGGAGGACGATGCCTTTGTGATTGTTGGTTTAGAACTAGTCAGTATAATGAAAATTCTTCCTCAAATCCTGAGCTCCCACATGCTGTTGAACTTTGTGATGTTTCTGAGCATGAAACTCACAGATGTGGCTGTATATTCCCCTAACATTTGTCAGTGGACATAACGCTACTGTTGCCCACTGGGTACTATTTTGCATTTAGCCAGTGGCCACTCTGGCTATTTAAAATGCCTGACTGTTCATAAGGATCTACTCGGCAGCGCGGAGAATCCTGCGTGGCCAGGCTTTCTGTGGCAGGGCGCAGTGTGAGGATGGCGGTCCCTAAAGGATCTTTTCTAGGGCACAGAGCTTACCCACATGTCTTCGTAGTGTTTCAGAATGAGTGGAGGCTTTGTCCTGTTTCACCGAATCTTTAAGAAGCATTTACTGCCATTTTTCTCATTTAAAATAGGTAGTGTGTCTATTGTATTGCCAGTGCATTTATGTTAAGTGACTGTTACCTGCTAATCTCTGAGGAGACAGAACTGAAC
>NW_005310627.1:0-862 GCF_000412655.1 Myotis brandtii
CCACAGGGCGATCTGAGAACAGCCGCGTGGGCTGGACCATGTCTAGCTCATTCCTGTGAATGCTTCATGTGTCTTGGGGAGGAGTATAATGGCGCGGGCACATTATGTTTCTGGGTCTCTTCGCTGTCTATGCTTGTGCTACTCTAAAAGCACTCTGCCTCTTTCTCTTCACCCCACTGGGTGCCTGACATTCTTCAAATATAACATCTACTGTTAAAACTCTTCTGCCATTGTTGTTGTTTTTCCCCCTGGGAGGCTCTTAACTATTATTTAGAACCCATGTCAAGTTTCACTGTGGACCTAGTAGTTCATTTACCTGTGTTCTCTGCTGTGCTCCTTTCATATCTGTAGACTTAGGTAGAGGCCTGACGGTTACAGGTAAGAAAAGATGGAGGACTGGGCCAGGTTTGGAGGGCCCTGCATGGAACAGTGGATCCAGAACTGAGACATCCAAGAGCAGGAAGTGGATCCAGTTACTGTGGCAGTGATCTCTGAGCTTGATAAGGTCATTCATTCATCATGATTCAGCGTCAGGCACTGTCAGTTAGTGGAGATGGAAAGACTTATTTCTAGTCTTCCAAGCACCTAGACTAGGAGGAATCTTAGAGAAGTGTGAGTGCCGGAAGTTGTCATCCTGGGGTCTCCTATAGACCCCCCCCCATGGTGGCCTGTGCTGCTGGAATTGGACTCCAGGCCTCAGGACAGATTCCACTAACGTAGGGCACAAAAAGCCCTGTCCTTGGAACTGGAGGGTAGAAGGTTGAGGGAAAACTAAAGCTCAAAACTCTGGGCCTTTGTGGGGACAGCTGCTTCAGGTGGCAACAGAGCAAACTCAGAGCAGTCCATTTTAAGGATAGCTGGT
>NW_005310628.1:0-862 GCF_000412655.1 Myotis brandtii
GGTTTTATTATATAGGATAATTTTAAGAATTTTTGCTTTATATATTGAAGAACATAACCCTTGCTTATAATGCATATTCCAGTTATTTCACCCACCACTGTGCTATTTATCTTTGCCACATTTTACTATTCATAGAGTCAAATTTACCAATCTTTTCAGTTGTAACTACTGAACACAGAGTTTTTAAGTTAACAGATCTCTAACATAACATAATCTCCACAGATTCTTCCTATCTGGGGAGTTTTATTGGTGTTTCATGCCATCTCAGTGTAGATTTAAAAAAAAATCCAAATCATCAGAGTTTTAATGTATAAACATCACCCCAACCCAGACTGAAGAAATTTTGCTGTTGACATGATCTGGACTTAACTGTCAACCCTAAAATAGTTTATAATAGTATACAGAGGTAATTAAAAGAATGGGCCTTTAAGCTTCTGTACCTGATTCAACACATTAATTCAGTCTTGTATTGGCTTTATGCAAGGCAAATACAACTATGAAAATGAATGAACAACAACAACAACAAAAAACACCTCTTTAACAAAAAAGAAAAATCTGCATAGATGCTCAAACTTGAAATTGCAGTAGGTACCCCCAAAAAAGCATCTTACCTGTTCAGCTGTCTTGGAATATATATAAGGTATCACAGACAGCAAGAGGTGGAGGCACCAGTCCTTGAAAAAGTCCATGGAGTGCTAAACCCAACCAGCAGGCAAGGACACCCACTCAATGATGCCCCAAACACCGCACTGCTCCCCAAGGTCCCAAAATTACACATAAGCACTGGGCTGTAACTTAATGATTGCAACAAAACCCACAATTATTTTTGCCCAGAATTTAGAATTGGCTTCTAAATTTTAGA
>NW_005310629.1:0-862 GCF_000412655.1 Myotis brandtii
GCTCTCATATTTTAAAAACAAGGAAGCAGCGACAAAACCCCTTACAGGGAACAGCAACACGGAGCCAACGGACCTTCCAGCCTCACTCTGGTGAGGCAAGGATCCTCACCGCTGGCTGTGGGAGAGCAAAAGGAGCTGAATACGGGTGCAGCTGGGCGCCAGCCCGGGGAGCAGCTGTTCACCCTCAGCCGGGGGAGCCAGCGTTACAGCCATAGCGGGGTGAGGTCTGAACAGCTCGAGCCGGGCTCCAGAGGCGGTGGCTGCACAAACAGCCCGGTGGGCAGCCCCCCTTCTGGGCGGGCCTGGGGGATGCACGGTGACAGCAGTGGCCACACTGCAGGCGGCAGCGACCTGTCTGCATCCTCCACCTCCCTGCCTGGTGGTCTCCTGCTCACTCAGTTTCCCCACCCAATCCTTCCCTCAAAGCCCTTTTACCCCCAAAGCTCAGCCACTGACCACGGACACCCCACAAACAGGGTCTGGCCCTTTGTTTTGTACAACATGAACTAAGAATGGTTTTCACACTCTTACATGGTGTGAAAGACCTCTCGAAAGAAGCATAATGTTTTGTGACCTGTGAGAATCACATGCCATGGAAAGGTCAGTACCCACGCATAGTGGTCTGTTCATTTGTTAAGTGTCTGCGGCTACTTTTGTGCCACAACTCGGAGTGCGTAGTAGCGACAGAGATCGCAGGCCCGGCGAAACCTAAGATGTTCTCTGGCCCTTTGCAGAAAACGTTTGCTGGTCCCTGACTCAGAAACACCTTTCTTCTAGGAGCATTTGCACTTTAATTCACTCAAGTCTTAAGCAAAAGAGATGAAGCTCTAATGGTGGAATTTAGGCATCGATGTATGGCAGA
>NW_005310630.1:0-862 GCF_000412655.1 Myotis brandtii
TTTTTTTTTTTTTACTTCATGACAAATCTTAACCAAAGTAAATGTAGGGACGGAGTATCAAAATATAAGATTAACCCTGAGATAAGAAATTAGTGGAATGCATGTGTATTTTATAACTTCGAATCCTCTAGTATATTCTTGCCCATATTTAAGGTAATTTGCCATTTCTACCGAAACACTTATATAAAGGAAAATCGTCGTAGGAGGGACTACTTTGTGCTTAAAATAGCTCACATGTATGTTTTTTTCTTGCGTTTTAAAAGGGCAGGTAACTTCCTAAAGCTACTTGTAGGGAGACCCGGTAGCATCTCCCAGAAGACTAGGGTTGTTTGTCTTGAATGATTTTCTCCCGCTGTAGGACTTAAACCGGAAGAGAAGTGAGTTGCTGGTGCCCGGGTCACAGCTGGTTTTGGGTCCCCGCGAGCCCAAGATCCCTCTGCTTTTGATTCACCAGCCGGGAAGAGTGACCGGCGACAGCCGCCGCGGCTGGGGAAGTGGCTGGGATGTGCTGCTTCCCAAGGCCTGGGGCATGGCTTTCTGGATTCCATTTGTAAGTGGCTTTTTTGTTCCCACCAAGAGTTGCGACATTTAAAGTACATCCCTAATCAATACCCAGGGCTGAGAATGTTCCAGACATGACGCATGCCTTAGAGACTGAGTGCTATTGTTCTGCCCTCTGAGCTAAATTCCTGATACAAGATACTTCGTAAGGTCCCTGGAGCCAGGGTTTTATTAATAAGAGTGGTGCTGACATATTGTGAATATTTGCGGTTTTAAGAGTGGCCTGGTAGTTTAAATTTTTAATTGTTTATTTTAACATATACATTTCTTTCAGATCTATCGAGGTGCACGGGTGGGAGGA
>NW_005310631.1:0-862 GCF_000412655.1 Myotis brandtii
GAGAAGATGTGGGACACCTCTGAGTGGGGATCTTATAGAGAAGATTGGTTGGATGTTTGGACTATGAATTTTGTGCACTGGACCTCTAGTATTATTATACAACATAATCACTTTGAAAGGTTTTTATTTAAATAGATGTTTCTTTTGTCACTCTTATTCTGAATACAGTGAAACCATAGCTCTCAGGACTCAGATGTTGGGCTCTATTGAAGAGTTGTGAGGCTGTGGCATCTGGCTCCTTCTGTCATCTGAGTGACCGAAAGTCTTGTTTCATAGCTACCTAGAGGCACGTGTTCTTCTCTAACCGGATTGTGACTTTCTTGCATGAAGGACATTGGCTTCTATTATTACTGACCCCATTCATTGGTTTGAGAATTAAATGACTGAGAAAGCAAAATAGTACAACAAATATTAATCAGAAATGTTACAGATACTTGGAAGTCAGGATCATGATCCCTATACACTTGCTCCCTGTGATTCACATCCTCCTGACTTCGATCTGTCCTATTGAACAGGAAGAAATGTGATCCTTTGGCCATGGCCAGAATGGTAGTCAGGCTTTCAAAGTGCCATCTTAAGTTATGCAACTCTGAGTAAATTTCTTCCCCAATGTCTCCCAGTTTTTTCTTTGTTAACAAAAGCTGTTGAATTAGCGTTACTTTCGGGTGTGATTGTTCATAATAATCAGCAAAAGCAATAAAGTCTTTTGAGAAATGTTAAGGCTTTATATGATAAATGTCAATTGGTGATGCAGAGTTCTTGGGTCCTATACAGATGGGCACTTACTTTACTTAGTAATCAGGATCATTTTATGCTCAATTTCTTCCTTCATACCTCTGTGTCTGGCTATTTTCTTACCTGG
>NW_005310632.1:0-862 GCF_000412655.1 Myotis brandtii
AAAGCCTAGAAAGTTTTAGGAGTAAGACAATGAAGATGAAATGCCAGGCTTATGTTTTGAATTTGATCAAGCTACTTCCTGGGACTGCATGCTGACCCCACCCACTTGGCAGGAAATTCAAGGCTGCCTTCCCTCCAGGGGCCACTGAGTGTGGGCCTGCGTGGCTCAGGCGTGAGGACTGAGGGAGGAATGGCTGCACACATCCGAGTTCCAATCCTGTCCCCACCATCCGCTGGTCACATGGCCTTGGGCACGTCACAGAACCTCTCCTGGTTGAATAGACCTCCTCCATAACCGCCTTGTCATCTCCAAGGTGGATCCTCAGCTTCCCTGTGTATTGACTAGTGGCTCCTTCCGTGGCCGGTCAGGTCTTCCTCCTTGAAATACTCGCTCCCTCAGCCACAGGACCCCGGTCCCTCACAGCTCACTCCAGCCACCCGGCCACTCTTTCCCAGCCTCCTCAGCTGCTGCTCCGCTTCCCAGTCACATGCTGAACTGCCCCAGGGCTCAGTCTTCAGCTCTCTCTGCTCTCCCTACACCCAACCCCCAACCCCCAGGCGGGATTTCACTGAGCCCCACTAAGCCAAATTCTAAATGGCACCACCAATTCTCCCAGTTGCTCCAGCCAAAATCCTTGGAATCATCCTTGACTTATCTTTCTCTTCCTACTTCTCTCAGCAACAATCCTGTTGCTCCCACATTGGGAAAGATCCACAATGGGACCACCCTTGGTCACCCTCGTGGTTAGCACTAATGTCTCTCACGTGGACTCTTGCATTTGCGGCCTAACTGGTATCTCAGCTTCCGCTCTTGTCCTCCCAGACGCTGCTTACCCTACAGTAGCTGGGAATGTTTAAAAAAA
>NW_005310633.1:0-862 GCF_000412655.1 Myotis brandtii
AGATCCTGAACCCTGAACCATGCAGGACATGGGGGAACATACACAGCACACACTATATCTTAAGGCAGATCTCATGCCCACTGTCTCTTGAAGCTCCTCATACCCAAAGAAATATTCAAATATTACTCAAAAACTATTGGTGTACTGAAAAAATCGCAAACACTTCCACTTAGCTGTAGTCACACAATGAACATCCTATGAGTGTTTTTTTCTGTGATCTGGGGTATACATGGGCAGAGCAGATTTTTAAATCATGGGCTATATTTATCCACTATCAACAAAATAGGGAAATGGAGCTGAACCTAGTCTTTTCCTTCCCTCCCTATAATTTCCTCTGTTTCTAATTTTGTAGCAATCAAGTTTCAACTAGTTAATCAAATGTCTTTTGTGTGGCAGGTGCCAGGGTGTTTGTTTTCATTAGTGTACCAAATGCCATATTTAGGAACTTGGCCTTTTGGTTAACTGGCTACAAGCATGGCTTTAAACCATTAAATGTGTTTATTTAAACTGTGCATGTATTTTTACATCTCCCTATCCAAATAATCAGGATGTGGTTATCTGTAAGATGATACATTAGGACTTTTTTCCTATATACACCCAAGCACAAAAATATATGCCTCAGACATAATCATCAATATGGTAAACACCAGTCATCCTGTGCCATTTATAAGATCGCAGAGATGGAGAAACCAGGTTAGGAAAATGTGCATAAAAATAGTTAGAGGAAATCCACATGGAAAGGCTTATAAAATTGGGCAATTTTATACTTTGTAACCTGTTTTTAACATGATAAAAAATGAGGAAAGGAAAACATCACAATTGTGGTTTATCTTTGATTGAATGAGAGAACTATTTTAAAGAG
>NW_005310634.1:0-862 GCF_000412655.1 Myotis brandtii
TGACCATTTGCATATTAGCCTTTTATTATGATGATAAGCTTCTCACAAAAGAGGTCATTTACATTGAAGATATTATTTTTTAAAATAGGAAAGAAAATCTAAGGTTTGCTTAACTGGGTAATGTAAGAGAATGATAGCAAAAAACCAAACAACTAGCCAGCTGATGATGAGTTGCAGGGGTGTTTGAAAGTGTCATAGACAAAAATGACATTCAGAGAGCATGTGGAAGCCAAACTTCAAACAGAATATTAACTTTCTGAAAACTGAACCTGACATGCTATCCCAATATAAAGCCTTCAGAAATGAGGAGACTATCAACAATGTCCTGTTGCAGCCCACGAGGTGAAGAGGTAAGGAATTGGAGCTGCCAACAGTGACAAAGGATATATCTAACTTTTAATCTCCGTTTTAAACATGAATAAGTTACACTGTCAGTAAAGTGATTTTCTCAGTGTCATCCCCATAAGGTCGAGCTTTTTGTACTCACCACTACATGGAGCTACTTTCAATCAAAATGAGACGATGTTTTAAGATTAATTATTATCATTATGTGAATTAGCCATTAGACTAAAATATTATAGGCATCAAGAACACATCTAAAGTCAACAAAATCAAGAAAATATTGTTAAGACCAGAATGTGAAGTGTTAAGACTAGAACCATAACTCCATTAATAGGCAATTTATAGTCAACATGAGATATGAGTATTAGAAACTGCCCCTTTTAATGCCATTAACAAGATCCTTAATATAGCTGTAGCTGTATTTCTTCCTCAGAAATATGAACTTGATACATTCTTTCTTATCTACCACCTAAGACTTTCTCTTGAATATAATTTGTTAAAAGTAATAATAGCTAATATA
>NW_005310635.1:0-862 GCF_000412655.1 Myotis brandtii
GCATTCATTCAATAAATTTTATTGAACATCTGCTATGTTCCAGACACTATAATAGGTAAGGAGAATACAGCCATAACCAAAACAAAGTCCTTGCCCTCATTCATCTTAAAGTCTAATGATGGCAACAGACAGTATTCCAATGACTATACAATATAGTCTCAAATAGTGATAAGCGCTTAGAGAATATTGCAGAGCAGGGTAAGAGATGGAGACTAGCAGAGGCCATAGGGTGGAAGGAGATGGAATTTTAGAAGTCAAGGAAAATCTCTCTGACCTGAGAACAGCTTGTGTCTGATGTGAGTATTCTAAGGCAGGAGAGTTCTTGGAAAGCTCAAGGAAAAGCAAGAAGTGAGCACAGCTAGGGCTGAGTGCATCAGGGAAGACAAGCACGGAGGTGTCCCTGGTGAGGTCATGTAGGCCCTTGTGAGCCATGTCAGGACATCAGCTCAATGTTCACCAGCGCATTCGCTGTTGTAGGCAATTTCCACCACAGGGGATTGTGATATCCAGCTCCTGCTCCCTGAAAGCTTTGCAAAAATGCTCCTTCAGGGCCCCACATATCAGCCAGGAACAACTGTGCGAGTCATTGGCATCGTTCAGAAATGCCTGGAGATTTCCTTAGGAGTTTTAAGTGAGTATAGCTACAAGCAGACATGAGGTTAAGCAAACTCCAAGGCCAATCTTGGCGGTATAGCCTTTGAAAATATATCTCAAGCAAAACTAATTCCAGTTCCCAAAAAGACCTTCTAGTGTGTGAGACAAGAGGTGGGGCTCTCTGATGTGAGTTTATAAAAATCTTTTACAAAATCCACAAGTGTAATACAAAGATTTTGGCATTGGAAGCTTTTCTGCCAAAAACTGT
>NW_005310636.1:0-862 GCF_000412655.1 Myotis brandtii
AGATGTCCCCATTTTCTCCCCCTTTGCCCACCTCCACACAAGCCTCGTTCCTCTTTCCCTCTGGCCATCACCTTACTGTTGTCTGTGTCTATGGGTTATGCATGCATGTTCTTGGGCTAATCTCTTTATTTTCTTTCATCCAGTGTTCCCCAACCTCCTCCCCTCTGACAGCTATTAGTCTGTTCCATGTTTCCATGCCTCTAGCTCTATTTTGTTCATCAGTTTATTTCGTGCTTTGGAGAATTCCTTCACATACCTCAAGTCTCAGAAATTAGGTTCCTAAGGTTTAACTACTCTTCATAGTATTTTGTACTTTTCCATTATAGCACTTACCACAGTTTTTATCTTTATTTATGTGATCATCTGTCTCCGTGCTAGACCGTGCAAAGACTATTCTGTTTTCCTACCCTGTATCATCAGCACCTGGCACATGGTACAGGCCCAATAATATATCCTGAATCAACAAATGATTCATAAGAAACCCTGTATCAACTGGAGGTGATTATGTCAGGATGAGTTTGTTCATTTGTTCATTCATTATTTTTTCATTCAACAAGTACCTAGTATTTTTAAATTCAAAGGAAGAAATCTCTTCAACTTTCCCTTCACTCTTCCTTATGTTAATATTCCTTAACAAGTTCCATCTATCTACTCAGGGGCCCAGTTCCTGGCAGTGCTCACATTTGCCGTATCTACCTTGTTCACTGGATATGCCATGTTCCAGGAAAGCATTTTCTAAATGCCTGTTCCTAAATGCCTTAACTGTTCTTAATTCTGCCACAGACAATATGGATTCATCTGTCAAAGGTGAGATCAGGTGTGTCCAGAGGGTCACTTATATCATCTGTGCTTTTTTAAAACA
>NW_005310637.1:0-862 GCF_000412655.1 Myotis brandtii
TCTTTAGGTTTAATAGTTAAGTTTTTATTCTTAAGCAACTGGAAGTCATCAGTGGTTTTATAGAAGGGGAGTGACATCATTAGCATCTTTTTTTAGAAGGATCACTCGGCAGCAACATGAAGGAAGGGCTTGGATTGGAAGCGATGGGTGTCACCAAGGTCAGGATACTGAAATAGTGGTGAAGGGGACAGAGAGGAATGCCCAGATTTCAGAGACATCCCTGAGGTGGGAGCAACAGGGCTTGCTGAGTAATTTGAAGCCAGTGGTTGAGGAGGAAGGAAGAACTGAAGATGACTGAGGTTTCTCATGTGGAAAACTGAGTAATTGGTGATGTCATTAACTGAAATAGGAATGGAAGAAAGGAAATCTATGTAAGGTCTAGTAGAAGCTTTATATGTGTCATTTCCTTTAATCCTAAATACACGCATGGTGAAAAGATTAAGATGTCCATTTTATAGATAGGAAAATGAAGCTCATTGAGCTTCAGGTACTTGCTCAAGATCACACAGATGGTAAATAAAAAGGATAGGGTGTGAAATAAGGTCTTACATCAAAGTCCATATCTTTCCATGGTATTATTCCACACTCTGATCATAATTTTAGTTTGGAAAAATAGGGCTGGAATTTAGGGGAAAGGTAGAGCTGGAAATGTGGTCCTCTCAGAGGAAGAATGGCAAAAAGTGAAGAGAGGCCCCCTTACACTATTGGGATAAAGGATTGCAGCAGCAGCATCCCATGCATTTTCTGCAGGAATGGAAATGCTTTGCACGTGCACTGTCCAGTACAGTAGCCATCAGCCCATGTGGCTATTAACACATTGCAGAGTAGTAGTTTTATTGCTAGCTTTACCCAGTGGCCAGAT
>NW_005310638.1:0-862 GCF_000412655.1 Myotis brandtii
GAAAGTTATATTGTAATTTCAGAGAAAATAATATACACAAAAGCATAGTCAATGATGGTCTATTTGGATTTTATAGAAACATTTACTGAACTAATAGACTCTCATGCTTGAACTCCTAAATTTCCTTCATTATGTATTAGATGAAAACATTCTGTAATAAAATATTTTATCTTTGTATACAAAGATAAAACTCTCCAGAAAAAGTAATATTTTGTGTTTATATGGAAGCATTTAAATTGAAGAATTTCAAGAATATTTTCCCAACTTTATAAATAACATCATTTCACACACTGTTGGATTTCAGCTGCTATTAAGTCACTAGTCATCACCAGCAAACAGTAATTCTCAGACCATAAAAAAATAATGTCCTATTTAATGGACTGGGATCTTAAATATATGGAGCATGTTGACTGTTGCACATCAAACAATATCTAGTCAATAAATTGTAGAACAACCTTATTTTCAGAAGTAGATATTTCTCTCTAAAAGAATGAATTGGAAAGTAGAGACTAGATAACATCTTTCATTCTCTATTGGGTGTTGTGTCATACTCCCTACATGCAACAAGTTTCCTATGCCCTCCCTACTCATACAACATGATTCTATACATAGGGTTCCAAGATCAACATTAAGCTTTCTTACTAAGAAAACCATGTAGCAATTGATGACTAAATAGCCATGGTGAATGGCTATATGGAACCATCCTCACTCACTTCACTAAGATTCTATTGATTTCCCTAGTAATATGACATCTCTGATCTGCCAATATTTTTTTCTAATTACAGTTTATATTCAATGTTATATTGTATTAGTTTCAGGCATTTGGCATAGTGGTTAGACAATCATATAGTTTACAAAGTGT
>NW_005310639.1:0-863 GCF_000412655.1 Myotis brandtii
GGATTTGCAGATGGTTTGAGGAACAGATTCTGGTTTATCATTGAGCTTTGTGGGAGACAGCACACTTATCCTTGGTCTGAAGATGAACCCTCTATCTCAGGTGGACACAGATTCTCTCACTTGTCTGGCTGTAAAGTTGGGAATGTGTAGCCACTCTGGGGTATCAGGCCAACTTGGTCCATGTAAGGGAGGCCTGGGCAGCCCCAGCAAGAACTCATCAGTTGTATTAGTGAGTTATTTGCATAGGTACCAGTTCCTCACTGCCAACCACTGAAGTCAGGGGAGTGCCTCAGATCAGTTAACTAAGGAATGGAAACCTGGTCCAAGGTACAGCTGCCTCTGAAAATATGCAGACAACAGCAAAGAGAGGGCACTGGAATATTACAGCCTCATTAATAGGAAGTCCTTAAGGACAAAAGGAAAATTCTTTGATTAGGCAAAAATTTCAATCGTTATATTTTCATTTATACTTTGCTTAAAAGGTGTGATGGCCTGGGGTCAGGATCTCCACTAATACATGAGTTGTGACTAATGGACTAGAAAATTAAATTATTGGAAAGCTTTAGGCTGGAGGATTGGAGAAGTTCAATCTTTTCTGTGAATTTCCACTACACATGATTTTGGGCAATATTTTTGTTTTAATATGGAGTCCTCCATAAGTCCATAACACTCCCTAAACATACTAGATTTGGAGAAAAGAGGCCTCATGACATTGGCCCTTGTAGGCTTTAACTAGACATTTTTTTAGAGTGTCACTCTTAGCAAATCAGTGATTTTGTTTGCAATTACAAGTGGGCCGGTTGTGTAAACAAGAACATTTTTGGAAGTAAATATATGTGGGGAAGAAGGGTTGTTTTTTTTTT
>NW_005310640.1:0-863 GCF_000412655.1 Myotis brandtii
TCTCTCTCTCTCTCTCTCTTACTCCCCCCCTTCCCTTCCTCTCTTTCTTGAATCAATAAAAGACATATCCTTGAGTAATGATTAAAAACAAGGTTATAAAAGGCAAAATTATAGATAGTAAGTGGTTACCAGGGGTTAGGGAAGGGGGATAAATAGGTGAAGTATAGAGCATTTTTAGGACTATAAAACTATTCTATATGATACTGTAACAGTGTATACATGACATTATGCATTTGTCAAAATCCATAGAATTGTACAACACAAAAAGTGACCTTAACGTAAACTCTGGACTTTAGTTAATAATAATGCATCAATACTGGCTCATCAATTGTAACATTAAATGCACTACATTAATGCAAGGTGTCAGTAACAAAGGAAACTATGGTGAGGCTAGGAGAGAATGGGAACTCTCTGTACTATTGAGAAGTAATAGGACTTTTGAGAAGTAATAAGATGTTTGTTGTTGAGAGTAATAAATAAATTGGAGAAAGACTATAAAGGTTAAGTGTGTCAATACATTCAACAAAAAGTGGGGTTGGGGGGAAGGCTAGGTGTGGAGTCAAAGGGCCTTCTTGGCAATGTATGAAGAAACTATCATCTCCTGCATGCCACACAGCAGAAAAACTTGATGATCGGGATCAGGCCCAGGACTTCATAAGATTTGCAGCGCTCCAGAGAAGTTGAATTCTCAGCCATTATAAACTGGCTATACCCAGGTTAGAGTCCTGATGGGAAGGATTGGAAACGGGGGATATGGAATGGCAATATAAGGGTCTATCTTCCTGAAAATATTGAACCTCCAGTGTTCTCTGTACTTCTAGGCCTTCATAAGTTGCCCATTTCTTTTGCTAAAGGTTAGTTCT
>NW_005310641.1:0-863 GCF_000412655.1 Myotis brandtii
ATCACTCTGCTGTGTTCCAGGGCCTTTGAGAGGCCAGAGCAAGGACCCAGCTCCTACCTGCCCCAGAAGAACAGGAAGGAAAGGGAAGAGCTAAGAGGTTTTGTCACTTACTAGCAACTCAGCAAGCCCAGCATTATGACCCCATTACTCAAGGGAAGAACCTGAGTCTCAGGGTGTGATGCAACCTGTCCTGGGCAGGTCTCCCAGAAAATGGAGGGGTCGGCCTTCACACCAGGGTTGTCTGACTCCAATGTCCTTGCTCTTTCCTCCTGCCCCCTCCCCAGTGGGGGAACAATGCCAGTGAGGGGCAGGTGGCACCAGGGGTAAGCTAAAATCAGAACTCTTGGCTGAAGTGCAGGTGGAACATTTTTGGAGGATTTTACTGCCTGCACTCACCCCAAGCACAGGAGTGGTTGGGCCATGACCCTGTGACCCTCTGACCATGCCCAGGCCTTTGCTCCCACTGTCTCCTGCTTGGGATGCTCCTGACCTGACCATCTCCAAGGCCCAGCCCAGCCCTCCAGACTTCTCTTGCTTCTCTTCTCATCCTCACGACCAGATGTGGGAGGAGGAAGGTGGTGGAGAGGCGAGCCCCCCATACCCCCCCTTCCTGGGAAGGGGCCCATGGCTCTCGGTCCCTCCTGTCACTCTCTGTGTGACCACGGGCAGGTGTCTGTCTCATTTTGGGTCTTAGTTTCTTCATCGATTAATTGGAGAGAATAATACCTGTCTTGCCTAATCTGGGTTGCTTCTAGCATCAATTCAGGTCGGGTATTAGAATGCTTTAAAGCTGGGACTATGCAGTACACTTGAGGACGACTGATAGCACTAATACTTCAAAACACACCTGTGAAGGTCTTTGC
>NW_005310642.1:0-863 GCF_000412655.1 Myotis brandtii
CCGACAATTTGTGGCCAGAGCCATTTCTCTTCTCTTACTGCTGTAACTTTATCTGCTTTTGCTGTTGTCCCTCCATCTCAGGCAAAACACATATCCCATGCCCCTTTCTGCCTACAAAGCTGTGCTGGAATAATTCCACCTGTTTGTAGCTGGCACTGATCCTCTTTTGGCATGAAAAGTGGAGACACTGGGGCTGTTAAAATGCTGTCTACTTTCCCCACATGTTGCTGGGTGCCCTCCTCCAGCTAATAACTCGCGCCCATCTACATAGTGCATTTTCACTTCAGGCAGGGATGTCTTTGGATGGCTGTTTAAGAGGTAGAAATAGTTAGGGGATCTGAAAGACTTCTTCATTTCCCCCTCCTCTCCAGCTTCTAACATTCCCCGTGAATCAGATCGCTGACTGCTAGCTGCTTTTCCTCCCACACAGCCTGCGTTCCTTATCACCCGCATTACTCTCAATCTTGCTGCAGATCTAGCTGATTAAAAACACTGGCCTTGAGAAAATTCTCTTTCTTGGAAGGCAATGCTCGCAGGGGATTATGTCTGTTTACATTGTAAGGCACTCCCTTCAAAGCCTCTGGCGACTTACTCTCTTGACTGATGCAAACCTCCACTAATTCCCTTTATCCAGATAATCCACTGGCTTCCAATATTCATCAAATGGCAAAATGAAAAGCTTTTAAGAAAGAGAATGAATGTGCAGGCTTAAAATCACATAGAATTTTGGTCTTAATATAATTGTGAAAGAAATTATGAGGAAATCAGGGTTCTGAATCTTATTTCCAATGAGATAACTTGGAAGACGATAAAGTCCTTAAGTAGTATAGCACCTATGTTTCGTACTTCTTGAATTACTTTAG
>NW_005310643.1:0-863 GCF_000412655.1 Myotis brandtii
CCTTCCTCTCTCTCTCTAAAATCAATTTTTAAAAATTATGGATTTATGAAACAAGTGATAAAAAATAAACCATGAAATCAGTAGAAATTATTTTTAAATCGAGAAGCACATTGTAAAAAAAATTTTCAGATTCTATCAAAAAAAGGTAAGAGGAATATACAAGTTTTAAATATAATAAACAAGCACGTGGATTGTTTGACAACCCAATTAACAAGGAGAAGAAAATAATATGAACACATAGGGAAAATATTAAATTTCTCCATTTGACATAAAAATTCGACATTGATGAATATTGCATAAAACTCATATTATTACACAAAAGTGAGGAAAATCTGGTTAATGAGTGCCTCCAATTCAAAGAACATTTAAGACTAATTACTGAACAATGTCTTGAAATCCTACAACTCATATAAGAAAGAAATTTAGCACAGATGTTCCCAATTTGACATCATAAAAACTGATATGATTTTACCAACCACAAACTATAAAATGCAGCATACAAATGCATCATAATAATAAAGGTATTGATCCATCCGTGCCAGAGGAAAGACTGAATTATCATTCTGTTCTTTCTATATAAAGTAATATTTTAAAGCCATTGTCACTTGAAGAGACAAAGAATAAACAGCCAAAAAAGATAAGGGTAAACTATTTGAGAGCAAATTCATACAAATCTATCTCTTCTAGATATTATGTCTATCGTATTTTCCAGGTTTTTAAAATTTTATAATTTGTTGTGATTTATTACTCTAAATAAATGTTTACTCCTGTCATCAATTTAATATCAATGATTTTGTATTGTTTTTCTTAAATGGGGCTTCCAAAATTGGATAAATAAGTAAAAAAGCAGCCTGTCCCTTCTC
>NW_005310644.1:0-863 GCF_000412655.1 Myotis brandtii
CGAGGCCAGGGCGGGGACTGACCGTTTCTCCACGTCCTCGATGGTCTCGGGCAGGGGCTGATGGAGGGTCTCCGGCAGGAAGAGGGAAGCACCGCCTCCCAGGAGGGCGGTGGCCCCAAAAATGAGATTGGGGACGAAGGGGTGCAGCTCCCCCGTGATTCTCACCAGCGGGGCTGTCATGCTCCCCACGCGGGTCAGCACGTTGCTCACGCCCATGCCTGTTTGCCTGGGGGAGTTCAGAGCAGGGATGGGCAGCCTGTGCGTGGGGTTCTGAGAGGACAGCGAAAGGACAGCTCCAGGGCCCCGGGCAGGGGGCGGGAGGAGCCACCATCCCACCGGACCCCGATCCTGTGGCTGCACCGCCAGTCTCCGGCCCAGCACCTACCGGATGACTGTGGGGTACAGCTCGCTGGTGTAGAGGAAGAGGCAGCTGAAGGAGCTGGACAGGCACCCCTTCCCGAACACAGCCAGCACTGTCCTCAGGGCCTGCAGGTCTGCGGAGGGGAGAACACGGGAGGCCTTGGGCTCAGGAGCTCCTGCGTGCTCTCCTTCCTCCGCAGAACTCACCTCCCTTTTTGCCTTGGCTGCCAGGAAGCTCAGTTCCAAACGGAAAGCCGAGTAACAGCCACTCTGCTGTTCCCAGGACTTGGCGGGTGTGTGTCCTGCTGTATTCCTGTCTTTCCCCGGCTCCGATGCCCTATTCTCATTTACATTTTGTTGTACATGTTCTTGTCCTAAAATATCTCAAGTTCCGTTGGAAGGATGTAGGTGCATCGACACAAACACCCATACAAAATGAAAGCAACTTTTCCAAGGTCATGGTGGGGGGGGGGGGTTGTGGGGTCTTCCATGAGCCCTGGCCT
>NW_005310645.1:0-863 GCF_000412655.1 Myotis brandtii
AGTTTCCTGAGATAATGCCTACCCAATGACACTGTTGTGAGAATATATGATGTAATGCATGAAGCATTTGCTCACACATAATCTGGAGCATGCTAGGTGCTCTACACGTTAGCTGTACTCGACACTATTATTTACCCCCACGAGAATGTAAGCCCCAGGAGAGCAGGGACTCCTTGGGTCCTGTACACGGCTGTGTCCTGAGCACCGGGATTGGTGCTTGGCACACCTTGAATTGAACTGAATAGTCGAAAGCGTCCTGCTTCCAGGCTCCCAGGGCAGTGTCCTCGAGGGCAGAATGAAGGAGTCATTAAGAACCCTTGCAGTCGTGCAACCGTACAACGGCTCTTGCACCCCTCTCCTTCTGGGGTCTGAAAGCCGGGCTGATGTCCAGACCCCAGAATCACCCCAAAAGCGCTTTTGGGACGCGAGCCTGGGACCTGGGCCCGCCTCCGAGGCCACCCAGAGGCTCCGCCCCCGACCTCTGGAGGTCCCCGGCCCTGATTGGCTGGGCTGCAGGCTCCTCTCCGGATGTGACCGCCGCCGCCGCCGCCATTGCGCGGCGCTGTAACCCTTGAAGGGTGCTCCTGCGGTGAGTGCCTTGACTTCTTGCCCTTGCTTCTCGCTCTCCTATCCCGGGAGCCCGGCGGGTCCGGGATTCCCTTCCGTGCCGGTGCGGGCGCCGGCATGTGGCTGTGGGAGACACAGGGGGGCCTCCTGGGCCCCTTCTCCTTCCTGCTGCTGCTGTTCCTGCTGGTGACGCGCAGCCCCTGCAATGCCTGCCTCTTCACCGGCATCCTCTACCTCCTGCTGCGCCTCTTCAGCTTCGAGCCTCTGCCCGCGCGCCGGGCCCTGCAGGTGCTGCA
>NW_005310646.1:0-863 GCF_000412655.1 Myotis brandtii
ACACAACAGAGACTGAAACCAGCCCAGGGAGCCGCTGTTCGGATGACAGTGGCAGCAAGGCTAGAGCGCTACAGCGTTTTTGTTGATGGGGCAATGTGCGCTTTTAAAGGGACAATGCCTTCCAGCTGCCATAGCTTCCTGAGTGCTGACACACACCCAGGGGATGGTGGAAATGGTGAGGTGGGGCCGCTGCAAACAGGGTGGATAAGAGAACCGCAGCAAAGACATGCTTTGGGGCAGCTTGGAGGCGCGAAGATGGCCTCGGTGCTGGGACAGGGTGCCTGCCGCCCACGGCACCTCCCAGAGCAGCACTGGGGTGCTGTGGCCAAGGGCCAGGGGGCCCAGGAGCGGAGGAGCTAAGCCATGAGGGAAGCACAGAAGACGAGGTGGTGGGTGACACATCCACCTGTTCGGGCACCTTCACAAAGCCGTGAGTGGCTCGGTAAGCAGCAGGGTTCTCAGGGTGAGCTTCCAAGAGTTAAAAGCGTTAAACGTGGCTGCGGCATTCGCGTTCAAAGCCACCCAACGAACGGCCATTTAGTAGCTCTTGCACCAGCTCTGCCATCCTGTTCACAAGAAGTGACCCTGCTCCTCTCTGAGTCTGCCTTCACCCCCAACCTTGATCCCATCCCTCTCACCCTGTCAAGGGCTTTGCTCCTGCAGCTACCACTCCCTTCTGATGAACTGGTCTGCTAGGGCCCAGTGTGGAGCCTGTGAAAGTTGCTCAGGTGACTAATGTGTCCCGACACTGAGAAACATAAGGCGGATGGTGTGTCTCCCTTGCTTAGACCTTGCCCTGGTTTTTCCCTGCGAGCAGCTTCGAGCCGGGCCATTCCCCCAGCCTGGCCTGCGTGGCCTTTGGC
>NW_005310647.1:0-863 GCF_000412655.1 Myotis brandtii
TGGACAGTCTCCTAAGAAGAGGAGGGTGTTTGCCTGAAAAGCTCTCAAGTGGTAGACGTGGCCACACTGCAAGGAGGGTTATTTGAAACCCCCGGCACCCAATGGAAGCCAAGTCATTGCCTAGGAGTGCCTGCCTCCATTCTAGCAATTACCACCACCACTTCCACCCAGCCACCTTGTCACTGACCTTCCTGCCAGCGTTCAGCCGGGCCTGCTGACCGCAGCAGAGGCGATGCTTTGCGCAATCCACCTTTTGGCTTTCCATGGGAAACACAGCCCTTCCACTACCTAACCTTTCCATACCCCTCAAGCCCCAGAAAAGAGGGGTGAGATCCCGAGCTCTCAATGAGGTAGGGGCGGGGAGGGGGGTATTTGGAGGACTGAACTAAACCAGTTCAAAGTCTGCAGAGCTGGATCAGTGATTACAGGCACCTTTGCAATTATCCCATTTCACAGGTGAGAAAACTGAGGCTCAGGCAGTTTAAGTGAGATAGATGCCTGACAGATATCTATATATAGCTACTTGGAGGTAGAGTAAGAAATTGAACCCAAATGGGTCTTCCTCAAGAGTTCAGGTTCTTGATAGCAGTCGACCCCACCCCCACCCCACTGAGGTGTCAGCCGCCACCCTCACCCACACACCCAGGCCCACCTCCACAGCACCGCAGGGGACCACGTCTGCTCCACTTGACAGCAAACCTCTCCAAAGTTGTCACCGCTTCTCTACCTCCAAAGCAACAAATACGTACTGGGCCTCTGTTATTATAGTGCTCTATTTAGTCCACGGGACAGTTTAAATGTAATACTTTACTTGCTCTTCATAACCTTCCTGAATGACAAACAGTTAAAGTTTTAAAATAATA
>NW_005310648.1:0-863 GCF_000412655.1 Myotis brandtii
TTGAGTGTGGCTCCTTCATTTTCAAAATGAGAACAATGTGACCCCTTTTAAGGGTTGTGGTGGCAACTAAATGCATGTGTAGCACTTGGCATGTAGTAAGTACCAAAACTAGCAGTAATAATAACCATCACTAGAAAATAAAGTACAGTGAAGAATCAAGATGTGTATAGAGGCCTAGGCACTGCTACTAACAAGATATGAGAATTACAGCCTCACCAGGCAAATGGCTTAAACTCTCTGGGTCTAATTCCTACTAAAATTTCCACAAATTGGAAAATTTTAGCGGGCTGTTCTCTGAGCTGACTGTCATCTCTAACCTTCTGTTGTATTCAAAGAGCAGCAACAGGCTGAAAGGATAAAAACCCCTCATCAGGAACTTAGTGATAGTGTTGTGTAGGGACAGAGGAAAAGAACTGGAAGAAAAGATAACAGAGCTTGGCCCTTCCCTGACAACATCTGAAATAGTTGTCAACATCCCTTCTCCAGTTCCAACCAATGATTGCATCTATTTGCCCCAAGTTCATGTGGTCTAGTTACGCACTTATCAAGCATCACCAAGTAGTAATCTAGCGATGGGGATATAAAAAGTGCTTAACTAGAAATCAAAAAAGCAAATTCTACCTGTTGTTCCCAAAACCAACTGGATGGAGGTCACAACTTCTCTGTGACTTCTACAAAATGGGAATGACAATATCTATTGTTAAATAACAAAAATTTAACTGAGCAAATTTGAAGATGTATGTGACTGTCTTTATTTGACGATTCATGAATAGAGCAGCATCCTATCTAGCAGATAGAAAGGAGCCATAAGGAGCTGAAAAATGGAAGGCAGAGGGGACAGGGACAAAGAAAGAGTGGATTAG
>NW_005310649.1:0-863 GCF_000412655.1 Myotis brandtii
TAAAGGGCCAGAAGGTTGAGAACCACTGGACTAAAGACATCTAATAAAGCTTAGATTTGTGTCCATGATAGCTCATAGAATTATAAACACAGGAATATAAGATAGATTTAGATAAAATATTATAAATCAATGACACGATCAGGACTTGAACTGTAATTTGTACCCTCCTCACAGAGATAATGACTGAAGCGCTGGGAATGGATGAGCAGCCCAGGGAGGCAGGCGCACAGACCTCTGGGAGCAGCGAGGATGGACTCCCAGCTCCAGCAGCTCCAGGAGTGGTGTCTGCCGGCATCGGCACGAAGGTACTCCCAGAGCCCAGAGGTCTCTTCTTTCTCAGGCCGCAAAGGACAGGTCTCTGTCACTCCAGTTAGGCTCTCCTCTCGTTTTCCCTAAAGTCCCTGGGAAGATAAGGCTCCTACCTGCCTCACAGAGGACAGGAGCACAGAGAGATCCGATGGGGAACCTGCCACCGGTGTATCACATTTATGGCCAATCCCCCAAAATGCAAGTTTGGTTTTCTTTTCAAAAGTAAGACATGCTTTTGCCCATCAATTTGTGCATACTTGTGTTATACATGTTGGACTTGCGGTTTTGTTCAGCTGCACACTCCATATGTCCTAACGAACGAAGAGCTGCATCCTTGTTTGGGGCAGAAACGGGTGCTGCCATATCTCAGACGGCATTGCTTAATGGCTCCTTACACACTCCTGGGGGTGGGGGTCTGTGCTTGACACTCCATCCGGGTCCTTCTGTCTGATCACATGACGCATATGCTACCACTTACCAAACCAAAAAAGCAGGATGGGAAGGGAATCTGAATAACACGTGTCAGTTTGAATGTTGTTTTGAAGTAATAGTAA
>NW_005310650.1:0-863 GCF_000412655.1 Myotis brandtii
TTTTTTTTTTTTAAACCTAGAGGCCATACCAATGTCTTGGAGCCCCATTCAGAACCCAATAATAAAGCCAGAGCTTGGAGTGATAGCAGGAGCCAGAGGGGCACTTCCTGCAGCCCCAACCCAGCCCCCTGGTTAGTTCCAGGCAGGACTGGCTTGAAGCTGGCTCTGGACTCCCTGGGCCCTAAAGTCCAAACCTCGCCCAGGGCCTTGGAGCACGATTGACGCCTTAGCCCACTTCACGTGCAGCCCAGCCCACAAGGCTGACCGTCCTCCTGGGCCTCCGTTCCTGCTCCTCATCAGAGCAAACAGGGCGCACGAGTTCCCACTTCCACGCTACTGCGCCCACTGTGCCCTGCCAGGCCCTCTGACAGCCCCTCGGCCCCCGGGGAGCCCCCCAGGCTCCAGGCTCAGCACGTGGCTGTCTTCTCCCTGAAGTCTTCCCGGCTGCAGGGCCTCCCCAGCCTGAGCAGCCACTCCTGGGGGAGCCGGTTGAGGCTCTGGGATGATGCTTCCCCACCCCGGCACCCGAGTGTGGATCCTGGGTGACCTGCGGCTACTTAGGTCACCTGTGGTGGTGTTTCCTCATCTGGAAAATGGGGATACTCCTACCACCCACCTCATGGTTGTCTGAGGGTTAAATGACACAAAACAATGCAAGCACTTAGAACACTGCCCGGCACGCAGCAAACCCTAAACAGGTAAAAGCTAACACGCACCACCTCCTCGCAGCCTCCTGCGGGCCAAGCAGTGGGGAGGGGCTCCGAGGGGGCGGCATCATGCCAATTCCCAGGGCTCCAAAGTCAGCACAGACACCCAGATGGACCGACTGGAGGGGAACCTGCCTTGACCCTCACTGAGCACCC
>NW_005310651.1:0-863 GCF_000412655.1 Myotis brandtii
GTACTTCTTAATCCCTTCACTTTTTTCACCCAGTCCTTCAACCCTCCTCCCTTCTGGCAACTAGTCTGTTCTCTGAAGGTTGGGGGGCTCTAAGTTGTTTGAAAGCATGACGTCATGGGACTCCTCCTCCAGGAAGCCTTCTCTGAAATCCCCAACTCTGTACTTTCCCAGTTATAGTATTTATCTCACAAATATGTTTTGCTTCTTCTGGACTATGAGGTTAGATATCCATCTCATACTCAATTGTATTTCCAGCACCTGGTGCTGTATATAGCAAACATCAAGCATTCACTAAGTGACTTCCTCCTTTATTTAATAAATTTCTGAGCACTTACTAAGGGCCAGGCACTGTGCTGAGTACTGGGGATGAAGTGGTGAATAAGATAAAAGTGACCCTAAACTCACTTGGTGGGGAAGACATTTAAACAAACAAAAAGACAAAGATAATCATAACATAAACATGCAAGCACAATTGGGACATGTTGAGTGAAGAAAATGTAAGAGTGCTAGAGGACTATTGCAAGGAAAACTTAAAGCATTCTGGAAGGCATCCCTGAAAAGGGAATGATTAAATTGACATTTGAAGAATGAGAAGCAGTTCTGTATTTTTTTGGGGGGGTGGGAAGGTGGGGGGGAAAGACCTGTGGTAAAACTGCCTGTGCAAAAGCCCTGAAGTAAGAAAGGATTTGGCTCATTTTAGGCATCCAGGGAAGGCTAGGGGAGTTCTCCAGGGAATACATCATACAAGGCAGGATGGGAAGGATAGAACTATTTCTTAAGAGACACAAAATTACTGAAGAGTTTGATGCAAAAATTTGTGTTTCCATAGCACTGGGGTGGGAGGACAGAAGCAGAGGGAGTTA
>NW_005310652.1:0-863 GCF_000412655.1 Myotis brandtii
AGACCCTCGATATAACTTTATTTTTCCACATAAGCCCTTCTTAGTGTCCCCTCCTCTGCACAGAGTCAGCATTTCACGGAACGCGCTTTGGGAAACAGTGATTTTAGAACCTGTAACTGTAGACTTAGGAGCTTTCCTTGGGAATAATTTGGTTTAAACTCCTGCAAGGAAGTAGGCTCGGGCTTAATGTCTTTCCAAACAGAAACCTGCAGTCTGTAAGGTATCAGAACCATGTCTGTGGTCACTCAGATGACCCGTCTGTCTGTCACACATATTTGGTCCCGCCCACAATTCCTGCTCACGCCCTGGAAACCCTGGGAGTTTCCCAAGTGGTGACAGGGATCAAGGTCCTCGGTTGTGTCTAAGGGACCTTAGCCGAGCACCTGAGGCGGGGCTGGTTGCCAGGGGAACTGGGGTTGGAGGGATGGAGCTTCTAGTCCCCACCCCGCCGCCCACCCCCAGGGAGTTGACTGGGTCCCCAGTGGTCAGCGAGCTCATCAGTCACGTGCAGGTGACAAACCTCCATGGAAACACGAGGGTTCAGGGCTGGGGGGTGGTGAGCGCGTGGAGGTGTGAGGAGTGGGGAGAGAGGGCTTGGAAGCTCCTGCCCTCCCCCACACCTTGTCCTGGCACCAATGCCTCTGGCTGTTCCTAGTGCCGGCCTCTCACAGTGAACTGGGGTCAGGAAACATGTTCCTCTGAGTCTGCAAATGCTCTGGCAAGTTAGTGGAACCCAAGGAGATGAAGGGAACCTCTGGTTATGGCCAGTCGGTCAGAAGACCAGGTACCAGCCCAGGCCTGGGACGGGCACTGAATGGGAGGGTCGCGGGAACCTCCGTCTGCACGCAGTGGGTCAGCAGCCC
>NW_005310653.1:0-863 GCF_000412655.1 Myotis brandtii
TCCTCAAGAAAAAGGGAGGGGTCTTCATTCTTAAAAGCAGAAGAGGCGTACAGAGCTCACTGCTGTGTTCGGCTGCCCGTGGCAGAAAGATCACAGAGGCAGCGGAATGATTCCAGCCCCCGAAGTATATTGAAAAGGAAGGGCCAGAGAGAAGCCCAAACATAAACATGATATGATTAACTTTAAGATACCAGGTATATATGCCTTGTGTCCTCCTACCCAGGGAATCCTTTCTAGGACTGAGCGTGCCCAGAGGAAAAGCAGGGATCTCTACTGTGGAGACTCCTTATTACGGGTATCCCCAGGCCTGCAGCATGGTGGCCACCCAGCTGGGGGACCGACACTGTCCCCCTCGCCACAGAGGGTGATCGTTTTTGCAGCCTCATTCTCCCTCCCTGCTTCTCCCCCACAGGCACACCCCTCGCCCGAGCCAGCATCAAAAGCGCAAAGGTGGACGGGGCCTCCTATTTCCGGCACAAGGAAAGGCTTCTGCGCATCTCTGTCCGCCACATGGTGAAATCCCAGGTGTTTTACTGGATTGTGCTGAGCCTGGTGGCTCTCAACACCGCCTGCGTGGCCATCGTCCATCACAACCAGCCCCAGTGGCTCACCCACTTCCTCTGTGAGTGACCCGTGACTGCGGGCTCTCCAGGTGCAAGTGTCAGAGAGCCAGGATCGTGCCGGGCCTGGCAGTGCTTCTGTCCGCCCAGAGTTCTCCCCCTTCACGTTGTGAGGGAGGCCAGGGCTGTCTCCAAGGGACCATTCCAATCTGTCATTCGTTATTGAATCAGATAAACAAATCTTTGCTGAGGAGTCAACAGATGGCATTGCAATTCGGGTGCTGTAAGGCCTTCACTTAGTAT
>NW_005310654.1:0-863 GCF_000412655.1 Myotis brandtii
GTAATGATCTGAACAATAAAGATTTAATTTTAAAAAAATAATACCCACATAAATAATTCAAACAATTTTTTTTCTTTATGTCTGTTTAAATTAACTTTGTATCCTCTACAATAAAAACATTTTTCATTCATTGTCACATTCATTCATTGCTCAGATTCATAGTTCATCTGTCTAAAACATGCACCCAAATGTTTAAATAGTTGAACGAAGTCTCCAAGGCAATTTTGAGGGTGTTTTTATTGTTTTCTGTTACAACAACCCTGTCTCATTTTACCTGGTAAAAAGATCACGTATGTATTAATTTGGGCATCAAAATATAAACCCAATTTACCTGTAAAATGCTACATTGGTTTTATTTTTTTTTCTCATCTATGAAGTTTTGTTAAACAATTCAAATATACATTTTCCCACTTGATGCCAAAAATATCATCTTTAATTAGAAAAAAAGTTAAGCATTTAAAAACATACATATCACTTTGTAAGCCAACTCAAAACCATGACTTTTTTCAAAAACAGTTGCTACATAAATGTTACTTGTTTAAAAAGTAGTTAGGAGACTAACATTATCAAGTCTGCACTTCCCACTAGTGGCAACATACAGTAAATGCATGTTTCTTTTAAAATTAAAGACCAAGTCTATCTTAAATATTAGCTTTCTCAATTAAATTTAGAGCCCATTATATTATAGAACAAATACACATACACTCTAAGAATAACATTATTTTTTTGGGCAAACTATTTCTCCTGGATAAAACTATTTTACTGTCAATGTTCACACCCAGAGACATCATGATTAGTTAGCTACCTGTGTGTCCATATATAACTGCGTGTGTGTGGGGTGTGTGTGTGTGTGTGTGTGTGTG
>NW_005310655.1:0-863 GCF_000412655.1 Myotis brandtii
GCCACTGAAGGGGAAGTTGTTGTTGACTGTTTCTTGACCGGATTCCCAGAATCAAGCAGACGTTCATCTAGTATGGCTCTATCTCCATTGCTGGTTCTCTTACTCGCTGAACAAAAGCAAAGTGTCTAGCTTGAACTTGTACAAAATGAAATGTACCATCACCAATCCCTTTGTGCTTCCTGCCATTCATCTCTGGAAGGAACAGGCTCTAAGGTTGTGAGGAAAGAGAGGTACCCATGGGAACAGGGAGGAGAAGAGTACTCCAGCCCTCCCCTCCAGCACTACCAGCACTGTGCAGGTAAGGGCAAAACACACCCTGCATTTCATACCATGGTACGGACAGTAGAAGACTGATAAAAGCATATGAAAATTATTCTTAAACAAAAATCCTTGCTCTATTTCAAGCACGTTGTGTTTCTCAATTCATTTCCATTGGCTCTTCAGTAAATGGAAGGTCTCCTAGATTCTGCCAATACACTGAGAATTTATTTTAACTTTTGAAAATATATTGCCTTATTTTTTAGAAGATATACCAGAAGCCTCTAGCCAGTCACCATGTTCAATTAGAATCTTGCCAATTCAACCTTGTATTGAAAACATACTTTGTTAAGATTTCCACCCTAGAATAAGGTCTATAGATTAGTTAATAGTGTTGTATCAATGTTAATTTTATGGTTTTGATCATTCTACTGTGGTTATATAAGATGTTAACATTAGGGGAAGTGGGAGAAAGGGTATAAAAGAACCCTGTGCTATTTTTGCAACTTTTCTGTAGTTGTAACCTTATTTCAAAATAAAACCTTTTACAAAATTAAACAGCAATATCAAAAACTTCAGAAAAGCAAAGAGTCCATAATACCAAC
>NW_005310656.1:0-863 GCF_000412655.1 Myotis brandtii
ATAAAGATTAAACAAATGAATACCTGTTACTTAGTTTGATGACTCTCACCTGAAAGCTGGTCAATAAAAATAACTATGATTATTATGTTCCTTTATGTTCTTTTTATTTAACTTGTTAACCCAGAGTTCCAGAGAAATTGAGAGAAGAGCCCATAGAAAGAAGACTTAGTTGATTTTACACATTTGGCTAATTTCTCTATAGGTTCACATGGCCCTATTCCCCCCCTGCTTGAACGAAAAGAGAGATTACAAAAACCTCCACAGTCAACAGAGCTAATTATCATTCATTTTCCACCCTCAGAATCTTTAGTGCAGTACTTGAATAATGGCATCATCCCTGGGAGCTTTCCAAAGCATTTTCTGGATGAAATCTTTATTTACAAAAGGGGAAAATAAGTCTCCCGTCAGAACACACGACTTCATTTGGAAAGGACAACAGCGCTAATTGTTTTATTCACTTGTCACAATTTCACCATCCCCAAACTTGCCCGGAAACACATCTTTCTGTCAGGAAACCCTGCTGCCAGAGAGCTTGTTTACACAGTTTGCAAAGACGGAAACAGAAGATGAGCATTTATTGTGTTAAGCCCTGCGCTGTGCTTTGTCCACTAAATTTTAACAGCCAGGCAGCACTTCGAAGGCACAGGCTCCGTTGAGCCCTTTAAACTCTATTTTAGTATATGTAATGGGTGCTGGGTGCATGCACAGATACTTCGTTATTCCATACCTTTTCCTGTGTCTGAAATATTTCATAATGCCTTTTGCTTTGGCAACAGTATCTGCTGTATGACGTCAATCTTGCAAAGAACTCTGCTGCATCCTGGTGCTACATTCAGTCCCCCTTGCACCTTATTTTAGCTTTC
>NW_005310657.1:0-863 GCF_000412655.1 Myotis brandtii
TAGTTTGAGGACCCCTGTCTTATTTCTCAAATGATTGCTTCTGGTTATCAAAATGATAAAGTTGTTCTTTCCTGTCTGCATCCATGAACTCCCCTGGATTCCACACCTTTGTGGGCTATTAACTTAGCAGTTTCCATCTTCAACAACCGATTTCCAGAAGCCCAAAGCCAGTGAGTGTGTGCGTGTGGGAGAGAGTGGGGGTACAAGCGGGAGGGTCTTTAATCCTTTGCCCTCCGACCTCTGGTTTGCTTGGTGCCCATTTCTGGGATGTTACTAGGTTCTAGAGTTTTTCTGACTTCCTATTTGCTAAATCATTACAATAACCTGAACTACCAAAAGCCAAGAGACAGACATAAACACTAAAAGCCTTCCACATTTTAAGCGTAACCCGCATCATGAATAAATGACCTGGTTCTATACATTTTTATATGCTGTGAACAGGGAGCTACTGCACTGAACAGCAGAGAGAACGTTCTGGCCCCCACAGGAAGGCCTATCAGGCATCAGGGACTAGAATCTTTTTAACACGAAGGCTTCCTGATTTGGGAAAAAACAAGCAAAAATGAGACTAGCTTCACTCATTGGGACATAGGCGTGGGAGCCACTATGATGGCAAAACTGTGTGGTTTTGTGTAACAATTCTAACAGCAAAAATGTTTTTTAATTTTACTTTAGGCTCCATATAAATGGCACTATCCCTTTAAAAAGCACTGTAAATGAGAATCTGATTCTCAGGGCACTTCGAAATTAAAAATCCTCAGCTAAAAATCTTATTGTTATCGCCTTATTCCTCTCCACTGTCTTTCTAATAATACAACATCAACTCAGGAAAATGTAAGCTTGACGTGAAACCACAGGGAAAT
>NW_005310658.1:0-863 GCF_000412655.1 Myotis brandtii
CCCCAGGGGAGTCTCTTAAACCTTTTCATACTCAAATGTCCTCTTTGGGGTACTTAGCCAGTCAGCCCCTCAGGGGCCAATCTAGCTCCACCAGCGCCTCACTTGTCAAAGTCTTAGCATGTGTGATTTTGAGCAGTTCTCTACCATCACTTCCATCAACCTCTTCAAATCCTGCATCTTTCACAACCAACAATCCGGGAGACCGAAAAACAAAGACATGGATGGAACTGGTAAGAACCAACAATAATTGGAGCAGCATATGTGAATGGGAAATAATTTATGACGGTTTGGTCCATTAGGTGATATCTTCCTTTTAAGCTCCCCCTTGCCATCTCTATACCTGCAAGGCCTTACATAACAACCTCTGGACCTCTTTGTACTTCAGGCTTGAATTCTAACTCCATCACCATATTGCATAGTCTTGTCAAGTCACTTTATCTCAATGACCCTCCGAGCCTAAGAAACTCAGATTCTTTTTCTGGGACCCAAGTTCTGCATATTTGTTTTAATGTGAATGTTCTCAGGGAGTGTGCTCATAAATTTCCTCAAGTTCTCAAAAGAATCCAACCCACCAATTGTGAAGAATCTCAGATGTTCTCTAAAAGCTGCTTCTAGCACTCACATTCTCCTACGTTTGATTCTCCCTGGGTTAGACTATCTGTGGGGGATGGAAGTGGAGGACTGCATTAGGCCAGGGGGAAATATCTAAACTGCTACCTGTAATCAGGGTTGAAATATAAGTAGGTAATCCATTCAGTGTAACAATCTACCTCCCAGAAACCCCCTGACACTTGTTTTGAGAAACTAAATGAAACATTTTCAAGTTTGTTGCAGGGAAGGGAGAATGCCACATTGATGCAATG
>NW_005310659.1:0-863 GCF_000412655.1 Myotis brandtii
GGACATCCCCTGAGGGCTCCTGGACTGCAAGAGGGTGTGTTTCAGATTATAGATATTTCAAAGTCATTACTTACCATTTTTGTTTAAGGACAGCTTAAATCAAACACATTAATATATTATTTTTCTAACGGTACATATGTAAAGCTTTTTCTATAGGTGTCAATTCTGTTGGTTACTCTTTCAAAAATTATTTTTAATGTTTATGTATTTTTGAACTCTTGTAATTCAGAAAATATACTTTCTTGCAGGTATTGTTCACTTCAAGGAAGAGTGGAGGGAGGCTTGCTCACCACATTATACTTTTGTAAAATATTAGTAAAATTATACATTTAAAAATTTTTATTCACGTAAAAATAGAGAATAACTACCCAAGCATATATTTCTGTGGACATGTAGAAATAAAATGGGAGGGTCATGGGAGTATTTACAATTGGCTGTTTTTCATGGCTTTTCTTTGAAAATAAGTATAACTTTCATTTATTCTCTTTTTACTGACATTTAAATTAAGCTGAAAGCACTGCCTCAAGGCCAAAGAGACACCACTTACTACTAGGATGTGTCTTAGAATTTTGACTCTAAAGAGAAAACTTTAACTTCTGCCATTTTTAAAGTTCTTAAAGAGGCTAGAAATTTAATGATGATATATTTTCAACTCTAATTAACTTGTTTTCCCACTGTTGGATTTATGTTTCATTTATGTTTGCATGATTGTGCTTTTCTCTTTTTTAAATCCTCATCTGAGGATATGTTTGTTTGTTTTTATTGGTTTTAGAAAGAGACAAAGGGAGATAGAAAGATCAATCAGTTGCCTCCAATATGTGCCCCAACCAGGGATCCAACTGCAACCTAGGTATGTGCCCTGA
>NW_005310660.1:0-863 GCF_000412655.1 Myotis brandtii
CTTCTTGATACCCTGGCTACTCAGTTCTACTTCCAGACTGTGTGCCTTTAAGATTGCAGGGACCACAGAGCTAGGCCCCGGAGAAGTGACATAGAATAAATAAGGAAGGCAATCGAGTAAGAAATCACATGACTCAGGCTAGGATTCTGGTTTCTGCTACTCTTAGCTCTGCCTCCATTTTTTCATGGTAAAATGGAGAGTGTCCACCTCATAACAGTAGGGTCAGGAATAATGTGTTCACATACGCAGGGTCCATTAAGGAAGTGCCCAGTGAGAAATAATAAGTGTGACCTCAAGTTTCCTGTTATAGTCATTCTCTCTTCGTGACAGAGCTCAAGAAAGATGCTGATGGTAAAAATTTATACTTAACACCCTTAAAGTGCTTATCAATTTATTGGAACTTAACCTTTAATGAAAGGTTAAAAGATGAAAGGGTGGTGATATAATTATCATAATTTGCAGAAGAGTGGCCTATTTTGGAAACCCAAGAGGTTGAAGTGTTGAGCTCGTACAAACACTAAGACAATTGGAAAAGCAATAGCTATCCTGCAAACATTAAAATGAGAAGTCCATAAATATTTCTATTCAACATTTAAAAAATTAGCATATGTAATGTAGCATTAAATGAAAAAGTTATTACATCAAGACCAATAGGTGTTTATCTTAATAATAAATGGCTGATTTGCATTAGAAAAATATTTTTGAACTTATCTCAAGCTAGGAATAGAAGTTGAGTTTTAAGCATGATAAAGACCTTCACAAAAAAGTTTACTAATGACACATTTAAAACATTTTCATTTTAATATGTAACAAAACAATCATGTACATTTTTTAAAAATATATTTTTTTGATTTTTTACAGAG
>NW_005310661.1:0-863 GCF_000412655.1 Myotis brandtii
TTTGTCTTTTCTGATCACTTGGTGAACATCTTACTCTGAATTACACTATAGCTTCTATGCAGAGACACAGTACATGATCAGTATCTGTCCAGTGACAGACATGAGGTGGTATGAAAGTTCTACTTGATAATTAGAGAAGGAATTGGCCTTGTCTTTGTGTCTTCAAAGGAGAGATGAGTGTCTAAAGAGTTTGTGACTCAAAGTAGATCCTCCAACAGCAGAGCTGTCCAATTATTGACTTGTCACAAGGTTACCTCAGTGGGAGACTCAGTGGGAGGCTCAAAGAGAAGCCGGGAAACCCTCAGTCAGTCACGTTTGAGGGGAGGAAGCAAGACTGGGAGGATTCCAATTTCTGATGAAACGCAGGAGTGCAATGAGAGCAGAACTAAATAAGTGGCTCTTTATTGTAGAGCAGAGGTCCTCAAGTGTGAGCGAGCATAAGAATCCCCCCTGGCTTGTTAAACACAATGGTTGCCCCCCCCCACCCCCGACCCCGAGTTTCTGAGTTGGTAGGTTCAGAGGGCTGAATGTGCATCTCGAACACGTTCCCAGGTATTGCTGATGCTGCTGGTCTGGGGACCACTCTTGAAGGTAAAATGTCAATTTCCCAAGGCTCTCCTGTCACTGAAGAAAGCGGTTGTCATTAGGCAGTAGGTGGATGAAACATTAAGTACGATTGGATCTTATGGTGAAAAATGTATTCTCTTTTCACTTTCTATTTTAATCAGTTATTTACAATGAAGAAAAGGACTCACATAACTGTGAGCTTATCTTAGAATCCTTCCTGATCCACTAATCTCCCTTTGATAAAAAAACAAAACAGGTCTCGCCCTAGTTGGTTTGGCTCAGTGGATAGAGTGTCG
>NW_005310662.1:0-863 GCF_000412655.1 Myotis brandtii
ATCTCTTGTTAAAGAATTCATTTTGTTCATATATTTAACCCCAGATTTCATTGAATTGTGTTTCTGAGTTTTTTATAACTTGATGTGTTTTATACCTGCTATTTTGAATTCTTTATCAGTTAAAGTGCTATATTCTGTTCCTTTAAGTTCAGTTGCTGAATAATGATTTTCTTTTTGTGATTCCATATTTTCTTGATTTTTAAATATTTCTTGTAGTTATGTGTTGGTGCTTTTGCTTTTTAAACAGCAGACACCTTCTTAACTTTTTGCTCGCTCCTTTCAGCAGATGTGGTGTTATGTTCAATGGCATTGCTATTATCTGATGTTTCCTCTGTGTTTGTGAAGGTGGAATTGTTCCACTCTTTTTGCTCTCTCCTGGTCAAATTTTGAAACCTTTGTTTCTCTTGTTCTTACAATTCACCAGGATGGCTATTGTTTTCCAGAAGGTGGCACTATAGCTTAAGTTTGTGGTTTCTCCCTTGCCCAATGACCATGGTCTGTTTTCTGAGAGTGCTCCCTGTGCTCTCTGAGCTTGATCTCCTGGGTGCACTTGGGAGCACACACAAGGAAGTGGAGGGAGGTGTGGGTTAAGCACTCAGTGAGGTGAGATGGCACTCCCAGAGATTTGTGAGTGGGCTTCCTGTTAAGTTTTTATCTGCCTCCTTCCCAATATACTCCTTGCCCCCGCTCCCCAGTGGCGAGTTCCCACCTTAGTCCTCCAGGTGGTCCTAAAGAAATAAGGGTTTTTCCAGCTGTGTTATGCCCAGCTGGGATAGCCTGGTACTCACCACTATGTGTTTTTTCATGGGAAAGGTTGCCTCCACCAGATAAATCAGTTCTGTTCAGTGTTTCCTTAGGGTAGA
>NW_005310663.1:0-863 GCF_000412655.1 Myotis brandtii
GGTCGATTTGCATATTACCCTCTTCTTATATAGGATTCTTGCAAATTAAATCCCACAGTAAAATGTCTTGCTCTCAGTAATACATAATCTTTCCAAATGGAATGAAATAGCTAAGTAAGACTCCTGTGCAAACTGACTTTGTGAACACACTTAGATGAGAAAAAATAGGGATGGATCCAATGTCAACTATACTATTTTATGGAGAAGAGATAATAAAATTTCCTTAGTCAACAGTTCCTAGCCTATAAAACTATAGGCTCATTTTAGGAAAACAGTTGTCAGATTTGCTTTTATTCCTATAAAAAGAGGCTTTTTTGGTAATAGAATATCTGCTAGTCAAGAAAAGAGTCTTCTTGCCTGGGCTCTGCAACTTACTAGTCAAGTGACCTTGGTTTCAAATTACATAAACTTTCTCAGCTATGATTTCTTCATCCAAAAATAGAGGAATTGTAGGAGATGACTCCTGAGGGTCTCTGGCTCACCTTTCTCTTTCCCCAGCTCCTAGGAAAGTGCCTGGTACTACAGGGTGCCTGATAATTGCTCAAAGAATTATGACACATGATACTGAGTGACTGTGATCTTTTCTGTCTTTTGCATTTTCATAGAGTAGCAACTATTGGCACATAAGTGGAGCACAGTGCACTTTCATTGAAGAGGAAATGATTTATTTTTAGTAGTAATAATGATGTTCAGATAATGTAATTCAAATTGTGGGTAATCTAGAGTAAAAATTTAAAATAAATTAGTTCGAATGAATAGGTAAGAAAATCAAATAATTGTGACTTGCCCTTTCCTGATCTTTGCTCAAGAGCCCAGCCATGTGGTTTCTGGTTCATTGCCTTCACAAAGGGATTTTTTTTTTC
>NW_005310664.1:0-863 GCF_000412655.1 Myotis brandtii
CACACACACACACACACACACACACACGCTTCACTTCCGAAAAAAAGATATATGAGGAATGAGCTCGTGTGGAGCCAGATGTGTAATTTATATGACACACGTTCTTTATAAACATTCCAGGCACCGTGAGAAATAAATTATATGATCACTCGCTGATAATTTAACTACAAACTAGGAGGTCTAGTAGGTCTCAAAATTGGCTCACAGGAAGGACGACTGAGTTCTGCCCTGGTTTCTAGCCTACATTGTTCTAATGTATAGATTACAATTATGAAAAGACAAATGTCTTTGCAATTTTTGCTCCACAAATAAAAGCATTCAAACAAAATTCCCTGCTAGTACCAGGAATGTTGCTTCAAATGAAGACAATTGTTTCTTGCTCTGAGGTCTGATATGTTGTCTCTAGATATCTGAAGATCTCAAATGTCCGTTTAGCCTGAAGGCCCGGCTATTATTGCATTCTATTAGCAGGAGTGAGGCTGAGAAAGGTTTTGAAGATAGCCCTTGCAAAAGGTCTCATGAGACCTGACAAGGGAGTAAAGTGCATAAGGATGAATAAACTCTGCAATCAAAAGTGTCACCTTAACAAGGCTAGTTCCTACCACTTGCCCCAGGGTGATAGCTATTCTTCCTGGATTAATGTCACATTGATTAATGATGCCAGTTAAAAGCCAAACACGCTGAGTATTGACCTCCATGAAAGATGGCAAAACTATGCAAATCTAATAGGGGGAATTGGGAAGAGGGCAATGACACTGACAAGAGTTTCCTTGTTCCTCTGGTAGTTAAGGGTTTGCATTAGAATGAGGTCAGGTCATGACAATTTCTGTTTTAATTTATCAATAGGCAATCACAAATGACTG
>NW_005310665.1:0-863 GCF_000412655.1 Myotis brandtii
TCCACCATTCAGTCGCTGGGTTTTTATTATATAGGATTGTCTTAAGCCTCACTTACATGGCAAGGGAAGAGATCCAACAGAATTTGCCTTTCACTTTTGCTTGCTGTTTTCCCTGACTTCTTTGCTCAACTTTAAAGTTGGTAGAATGTTAGATTTTTAACCATGTTGCTTGTAAGGAAAAGAAAAGAAAAGCCAATTTATTGGGAAATTATCTATAGCAGCTTCTTTTCCATTTTAGTTCACTATGTATTCACGGTGATGAGTGGATGAGGGCAGAAAGCAAGTAGGTTTCATGTTGGAAGGGTCCATGGTAAATGTTCAGGAAAGAGCCAGCAAACTCGGTCCAGGCTCACAGACTTTGGGGTGAAGTTTTTGTCTAGTCTCCTGAGGTACTGAGCCAGGATGGCATGCCTTCAATCCCTTGCCGTTCCTGGCTTTTTACTGTTAGTCACATGTATGATTTAAAACTTTTAAGTTATGATGGACACCATGACAAACGATGTAAAAAGACCCAATGACAATGGAGGCTAAGGGCAGAAAGCAAGCTAAGCTTGGGAAATGTGTTGACCTCTTAATTAGCCAGTGTAATAACGGAAAGACTGCAATATAGATTGATGCATTGATCACTTATGAAAAAATACTAATTTCAGTGGTTAGAGAATGTTGATGAAGAAGACTATCATTAAACTCAACCTTTCTCTTTTAAGCTCCATGTTGATCTGAAATTTGTAATTCACTTTTTAATGTCATATAGTTAAGATAGTTTGTGGAGAATATTACATAAAATAATAACCCTTTAGATCACATTTCTCTAATTTTGTCGTACTGAGAAAATCGAATATACCTTGAAGCAAGAAAAAAAA
>NW_005310666.1:0-863 GCF_000412655.1 Myotis brandtii
TATTTCAGCTTTAAAAAGGAAGAAAATTCTGTAATATGCTGCAACTGGAATGAACCTTGAGAACATCATGCTAAGTGAAATAAGCCAGTCACAAGAGGGCAGACACTGTATGACTCCCCTCGTATGAGGTACACAGAGTAGTCAAATTCACAGAGACAGAAAGCAGAACAGAGGTTGCCAGGGGCTGCAAAAAGGGGGGAATACGGAGACAGTGTGTAATTCGCGGTTTCAGTTTGGGAAAATGAAAACCGTTCTGGGGACTGGTTTCACAACAACGTGCATCTACCTAACACTACCGAACTGTCTGCTTAAAGATGATGAAGACGGTAAATTTAAAAATAATAACAGCAGCAGCTGCTACCGTTTACCGAGAGCTATCAAGTGGCACCTGTTACACCGGGCCTGGCGATGCACGTCACCTCGCCCATCCCCGACTCCATGACGGGCTTCTGAAGTCCCACACCGAGTCCAGGTGCATTCACACCGAGCTGGTAGAGGTTACAGGGATACAGGCTTTGCTCAACCCAGGGAAACACTTCCCATGGAGGGCTGTCCCCAGTCCTTTATTTAAAGCCCCGCTCTGGCTCCTGGTGGACGGGCAGGGGCTGCCTCACAGGCACTGAGTCCTCTGTCCCTGGCGGTTTTCAAAGTGGAAGTAGGCCACGTATTAAGCCCACGCTTTTCAAGGAGACCGACGACCTGCAAGGATCCTTCCACCTGTCGTATGGCCTGGGGGTAACACGGACAGAGGTCAAGGACAGTACGGTTTGCTTTATGGAGAAAGGGAGGCAAGTTGATAAATAGCATTGCAAGAGCAAACTCCCGCCACTTTAGAAACTAAACCCTTAGTGCTCTTTTTTTTT
>NW_005310667.1:0-863 GCF_000412655.1 Myotis brandtii
AGGCAGGGCCCCAGATGACCTCATCCATCTGGGAAGCGGTTGCTTTGGCAGGGGGACACTGAGGCTCTGGGCCGTGGGTGCCGTGTGCAGGTGGGGGTGAGATCGGGAAGGGACCCCGTTCTGCGTGCCTGGACAGGAAGTTCCTCCGCTTGACCCGGGCTTCTGGGGAGGGCTGCCCACGCTCGGGGAGCTGAGGGTGGGCGGCCCACAGAAGCACTCAGGACTATTCCTGTTGTCATTGCATAACACGGAGCTTCTGACAGCGATAATTTATGAAATCTCACAACCCTGTGGGTTGGCCGGGCTAAGCTGGGTGGCTCTTCCACTCCTGGGGGGTTGGCTGGGATTGCTCACGTGGCTGCATTCAGCAGGGGCTTGGCTGGGCCAGCCCTCCCCAGGTGGCCTCACTCCTGTGGCTGGTGGCGGGGCCAGCTGTGTCTGCCTGGGCCTCACCCTTTCCCAGTGTCTCTCTCCATCCACAGATAAGGCTGAGCTTTGTTATGTGGGTGCCAGGAGGGTTGCCAGGACTCTGAAGGCCTGAGGATTGGGTGACCTCAGCCGGGAACATGACCCACGGCCCTCGGGGCAAGAACCCCAGCACGCCGTCGTGGGCATGGCTGCACTCAGGATGGGCCTGCAGGGATGCCCACCACCGCCGAAGGGGAGGGTCCCATGGTCACAGGTGCCCGTGGCCTGGGACGTGGCCTCCTTAGGATCTATAAGGGGGAACCGTGAGCGAGGGGCACTCTTTTGATGCCTCTTCCAGGAGAATTCCATTTCAGAAAAACAGTGTTGAAGAGTAATTTCCAAACTGGAGAAGTGGCTCAACTTCCCTTTTCTATAGGAAAGGAGCTGTAAATTCC
>NW_005310668.1:0-863 GCF_000412655.1 Myotis brandtii
TTCCAGCACCTGTTCTCCACATATGTTCTCGTGTACACAACAGTATCCTTTGGTCTTGCAGGCCCGGTGTCAGCATTGGAACTGGGGAAAAACATTGAGTTTATATTTAAAGTTTATGTACAAGAATAATAAAAAATAACAAGGCTATTATTCAATCCAATGCAAAAAAATACTATATTACTTCTAAGCTATTACCTTTGAAATATAAACATTAAAGTGGTATTAATTTATTTCTGCAAAATTTCCTATGTCTCCCATTTTATTCCTGCCTTCCACTGGCTTGGCCTACTTCTAGAATACTAATATGAAAATTGGTCACTCACTAAATCTGCTGTAGAGCATGAAGATTATTTTGAGTATTTGTGCACTATGTTTTAGTGTCTTTAATGGGACATTTAGTTTCCCTGATGTCCCATTCATATTTCCAAACCATACTTGTCCCCCCAAATCTCAAACAAAAATGGACCTTAACTAAACATAACATCTGATTTTAATGAAACTTTTAAATCTAGCTAAAGAATGTCAACGCCAATGTCACAATCATGCTTTAAATAAAATAACAACAACAAAAAGCACACCATACTGTAAACTTTTTAGAGAAAAGTTACATTTTACACCTTCTTATCCATATGTCCCAACTTACCAAGGACCAAGTTGCTAACTCAACACCTTTGTGTAAGCCTGTTTAGCCACTAATAAAATGAGAAATTTCTGCATTTGAAAAGAAGGGTCAGGTTGTATATGTGATGTTTATTAAAAACAGAGGAAGAATAGTCCTGTCATTTGTTTTATAATTGACCAAGATACTACCTGAAATTCTTCCTAGCTTCATAAGAATGGGTAGTCGTTCTGGTGGACCGGTT
>NW_005310669.1:0-863 GCF_000412655.1 Myotis brandtii
ACTGAGGGTCTACTGTGTACCAAGCACCATTCCAGGTGCTAGAATAGAACAGTGAACAAAAAAGGACAACGATCTGTCTCCTCATGGAGTCTACATTCCACATTTCAGATGCCTTCTGCTGCCAAAAGGGCGGCATTCCTTCTGCAGCATCCAAAGGGGCCTGATGCACCCTTTACAATAGACCCGGGATAGGAAGCTACAGCTCCTGGTGATAAAGAGCAACTAACCGCAGAGGCTATCGCTGCTGAAATGTACGCTCCTCCTGCAAAGCTGAATTCCTCCCATCTTAGTAAACATATCACCGCACTTTCCTTAGAAAAACAAGAAGTAATCAGAAGATGAATAATTTGAACCGGTTGGAGCTAAGTGTAAACAATCTGGTGCTTACCTTATGCTTAACTGTTCTGTTTCTTAAAAGGAGTTACCTGTGTTCATTGCTTTGGAAAAAAAAAAAACTGTGGCACAGATGTTGGGAAAGTATTGTATTAGTAATAAAAAAAAAACTCACAGTAATGTGAGGAATCATTCTCAGAAAGACTTTCAATCCTCTCTCACCTTCCAGCACATGGGATCTTTAAAAATATCTGGGAGAAGGATGGATAATATCTCTTAGCACCTCAACTCTCCCAGGAACTCAGGATAAAAGCTAGGTGCTAGGGCCCCATCTTTCAGCAGTTTCTACTCGTTTGTAAGAAAACAATGCTTTCTTTCTTACGGAAAGAATAAGCCTTATAACCACTAAAACTGAATTAATCCTGACATCTGATGAGGGATGGAGGCTGCAGAGGCAAATTTGCAAGAAAGAATATTTTATTTTATATGTCTGATTTAAATATAAGCCTTATATTCATGTTGACTGAATC
>NW_005310670.1:0-863 GCF_000412655.1 Myotis brandtii
ACCCGTGCATGAATTTCGTGCACCAGGCCTCTAGTGAATAGCAATATGCATCCTTTAGTCTGAATGTGTTAGTTTTCTATTGCTACATAATTATTATAAATGTAGAGGCTGAAAGTATTACCCATTTATTATTATACCGTTCTATAGGTCAGGAGTCTGGTACCGCTTAAGTGGGTCCCCTGCTTAGGGTCTCACAAGGCCAAAATCAAGGTGTCAGCCAAGCTGAGGTGTGGGGAAGTACGAGCTTTCAAATTCATTGACGTTATTGGCACAATTAAGTTCCCTGCCTGTGCTTTACAGGGCAAATGTAGTTAGATCTCAATATTTTAAGATTTACTGAAGGACTGTAATTACATCTGCAAAATCCCTTCACAGCTTTACCTAGATTAAAGTTTGACTGAATAACCAGAGGAAAAATCTTAGGACTATCACTGTAGAATTCTGCCCACCACACTGAACATATTCTCTTTGCATTTCTGAGAACATCCACATTAAACGCTGAGCAAAACTTCATAACAACATACCTCACAAATACGACTTCTGGGTCTTTCAAATCTGACCCTAGTTTATATAAAATCATCCACGTTTAAGGCTGATACATGTTTCTAATATGTTTAATAATCTCTTTTGCTAAAGTATATGTCCCAGTGTCATCCTTGAATCCATCACAGAACTCAGCAAGGAACTCTGAATATGGTAAATGTCCAACAAATATATTTGAACTCCTTTGAAGACTTCATTACACTACTAATTCATTTAAAAGGTAAGATGATATAGAAAAAGTTAACTGTATTCTATGCCTAGACCAAAGGATTACAAATTTCAAAAATATTAAATGTTAAACTAATATGATTTTTCAGTAG
>NW_005310671.1:0-863 GCF_000412655.1 Myotis brandtii
AAATCAATATAAACATATCCTCAGGTGAGGATTAAAATACATAAATAAAGTAAAATAAACTGTTGTTAAACTTAGGGTGCCTGCTACCACACTCGCCTGCTAGTGAGTGCTGTAGGTGACACAGAGAATGAACAAGTGGAAATAAATGCTAATGGGAAACCAGGACTGTGTTTTCCTCCAAATATTTTATGTGTGATTATTCTTTTCCTGAGTTGCAGAGGCCTGCGTACATATAATACGGCCATATTTCCTGCGAGAAAAATGGTTTCAGGCCTGAGTGATAGAATTAAATATGTCAATATTTCATGGCATTTCACAAAGAAAACGGAGACTTCCCGGCGCTCCATCACCTAAACCACTTTAGCAGCGGGAGGATGGATGGGGAGGTGGGGCGGGGGCAGCTGGAGGGCGTTCTGGATGAGGGGAGCGGAAAGGACAACTTTTTGTAGAGGTGAGAGAGCACAGCCGGCTGGGACAGAGTGGCAACCCATAGTGACAGGGGAAGAGCCAATTCTATGACCCCGAATATCTGACTCCAGTCCAGCGCTCCCCCACCCCCATCCTGCCTCAATTCCTCTCCATCAGGTAGCACACGTTGATGTGCCTTAATCCAAGGTTTGGTTTGACCCACCAGTGTTTTACAAAATTTTTGATTGTTAGTATTTTTAAATAGGACGACTTTACAAAGTGTATGGGCCTGATAGAATTGGCCTAATGGTCTCCTGGGAGGAGGTGGGTTCAAGCTGAACTCTCCTCTCCTGAGGTTTCACAGTGGTGGTCAGGGAGCTGGTTTAGGTGGTACCTTGTGTTGGAATGTCCTAGATCTAGAGCAGGCAAGTCACGTGTCCCCCAGGCCAGGCTAC
>NW_005310672.1:0-863 GCF_000412655.1 Myotis brandtii
TTCCTTTCGGCGACTCCACCCTGCCATGGGGGAGGCGGGGGCGGTTAAGTGTGGCTGTGGTCTGTGTGCCGGAGGCCCCAGGGCGTGCGGAGCATCACTCGGCCTCTGAGGTCAGGGCACGGCTGGGATCGCAGCAGGCATGTGGCACAACATGCAAACAGTCCTCCCCTTCCCTCCTCAAGAAAAATGCAAAGACCCCTCCTCCGTCTGTGGGGCTGGATTCTGCTCCTGCTGGCAGTATACGCTGCTCGGTAGATGCCAGGAAAGTGGGGATGAGAAAGAAGCCAGAACACGGGGCAAATGCCAGGCTGTGTCCATGAGGTTAAACCACATTATTCACTGGTTTCAAGTCCATTTCGTTTCCTTCCTTCCTTTCTTCCTCTGGCTTTTCCCATCGGATGTGGACTGCAAAGGGGTGACAGAGGTTCCCTCTGAGTTGGTGCTTTTGGAGCCTGGGGACAGGTGGGCCCTTGGCAGTCATGGTCCTGTCCTCCGTGGGATGAGGGGGTGGGGTGGGAACGCCGGCTGGCCAGGGCTGCCTCTGCTGGCCGAGCCCTGGTCACTTCTATTTCTTCTGAACTGTAAAGAAAAGGACAGTTACGCAGAGCAGAGCTCAGAGCACGGGGTCCCCGGGTCCCTGTTTGGAGGATTGGGGTGTTTGTTTCCTCGTGGGACAGGGCAACTGGGACCACCTGGTTGGGGGCTCTTGGTGGAGCCGAACTCCTGCCATGAGAGGACGGAGGCCTGTGAGCCCTGAACACAGAGCCATCTGTGCTGGGATTTCCTAGTGGACGCTCAACAGTTCCCTCTGCCATATTGAGCTCGGTGGTTGTCATGTGCCATTGAAAGAGTCATAGCTGCCC
>NW_005310673.1:0-863 GCF_000412655.1 Myotis brandtii
GTGTCAAATCTCTCTCCATTTCCCTCTTGTAATAAGGAAAAATGTGATGGGATTTAGATAATACAGGGTAACCCTTAATTTAGTCACATCTGCATATACCTTTCCCCCCTAAATAAGGTAACATTTATAGTTTCTAGGGTTTAGGGCCTGATATCTTTGGGGACCACTGTTTAATTCAGGACAGTCCACTCTGGCCCCCAAAGTTTCATGTCCACACCACACACAAAATACACTCACACCATCCCATCATTTCCCGAAGTCTCAACACATTACAGCGACAAGTCCAAAATCTCATTTAAATATCACTAGATTAAAAGTTCCAAATCTCATCACCTAAATCTTCTAAAAAAGAAAGAAATGAGACTCTGGGTGTGAGCCATCCTGAAGCAAAATTCCTTTCCATCTGTGGACTAATGAAACTAGAAAACAATTTACCTGTTCATAAAATATAATGACGGGGCAGACATAGTATAATAGTTATAGCAATTCCCATCCCAAAAGGAGATTATGGAGGGGAGACAGAGGTCACTGGTCTTATGCAAATTCAAAATCCTGTGGACAAATTCCATTTGGTTTCAGGGCCTGGGAGTAATCCTCCGGGGGTTAGAGGCTGTGGCCTTTGTGGCTCCACCCTCTGAGCCTATGGTGCCAGCCCTGTGTCTACTGTCTTAGTCACTGCACCCAGGGCTCTGGCCTCCAGGACCAAGTCCCTGCTTTGGAGTTGCACTTTGTCTTGAATAGTAGCACGTGATTGCAGCTGAGTAGTTTCATCAATCTGTTTCTTGCTTCTAGAATTTTGGGACTCTGACAACCTTCTTTCATTTTCTCCTGCCTCTTTCAAGTTCAATGCAAGCTGACAGATA
>NW_005310674.1:0-863 GCF_000412655.1 Myotis brandtii
TAATAGTGACACCAGCTGGCCTCCCTGCTCTTCCTGGAACATGTCACATGATGTCCTGCCTCAGACCCTTAGCATGGACCCTTCTGCATGGCTTTTCATGTCATTTGACTCCTTTGCTCAAGTGTCATCTCAGAGAGAGCGTCTCTGGCCACACTGTCTAATTCAGGACCCCTGTCCCCATTCCCTTACCTTACTTCATTTTTTCTTTGTAGCACATCTTGTGGCATTATAGTAAATATTTGTTTGTCTTGCTTATTGGCCTCTAAACATCTTGAAAGGTGGGGCTGTACTTTCTTGTCCTCCTCAATACCATGTCTCCAGAGCCTGGGACAGTGCAATGCTCACTCACTATTGTTGTGTACATTGGTGGATACTCTTGGGTACACTCCATGTGCTCACTGCGCTGCAGTCACAAGGCCTTTTAGCTCCTAGAATCTCTCGATGCTCCTTCCTGACCCTGGTGCCTTTGCACGTGCTGTGCCTTCCTTCTTTATGGTCTGCATCCTCTCAGTGGGCGGCTGGCTCCTTTGTATCTCCGAGTCTCTGCATAGGTTTCCTCCTCAGATGGAACAGCCTCCTAGCCTGTTCTTCTCCAACTCAGTGTCCCTGATCTCACTCACAGCACCCCCTCATCTTCACTCTGTCAGCACCCACAGTCTCTGTTATAAACATCGCCTTGCCCTCCTTCCTCACTGATTTTCTTCTGGCAAAATCCCAAACCTCCTTGCCCCATTTTCTCATTTCTATCTCGGAGCAACTGAACGCGCCTAGAAAAGATTGCTGTGGTGCCCACGGACTCGCTTTAGACGTGTATCCACAGATCCAGGACGCTCACGCTCCTGACAGTTCTGACCTGTTTCTCA
>NW_005310675.1:0-863 GCF_000412655.1 Myotis brandtii
ATAGACATTTCTCCAAAGAAGATATGCAAATGGCCAATGAGCACATGAAAGGATGCTCAACATCATTTGGAAAACCCAAATCAAACCACCTCACACTCACTAGGATGACTGTAATAAAAAAGACCGACAATAACAAGTGTTGGCAAAGATTTGGAGAAGTTGGAGCCCTTATACATTGTTGATAGTGATATAAGATGGTGCAGCCACTTGGGAAAACAGTTGGGCAATTTCTGGAAGGTTAAAAGTAAGGTTACCATATAACCCAGCAATACCACTCCAGGATATATGCCCAAGAGAATTTAAAGTATTTTCCACACAAAATTTTGTACTCAAATGTTTATAGCAGCATTATTCATGATAGCGAGAAAGTGAAAACTGTTAGGATGAACCACCCTTAATCTCTCCTGTGTGGACATGTTTTCTAAAATATATGTTGTTATAAGCCTTTCCCCATAGCTTGGAGCAGAGGGCCAGCGCCTGCAGAAGCAAAATAAGATGAGTCCCTCTTCGCCTGACCAACCTGTGCACTCTCCTCTCTTGCCTTCCTTGACCGATTCCTGCCCTCCTCTCTGCCTGACCGACTCACGCACCACATCCAAACCCTATATTGCATACTTTTACCCTATATGAGAGAACCTAAACACCCTCTTGGTGCTGACACTGACACACTGGTCTCAATCTGCTGTGAGAATATGTAATAAAATTTCTTAAACTCTCAACATCTCTTGGCCCGGCTCCCGCTGGCGCAGACCTAATAAAAACAACCTAATGTCCATCACCTGATCAATGGATAAATACAAGTGGTATGTCAACACAATGGAATATTACTTGCCACTAAAAAGGAACACAGTATTGATAATGCT
>NW_005310676.1:0-863 GCF_000412655.1 Myotis brandtii
GGCCGGGCTGCACCTTCTTTCTTAAAAATATGTTTATCCCAGTAAAATACAGCAGAAAAGTCACCACCTTAACCCTCTAAGTGCACAGCTCAGGGCATGAAGACATTCACTGTGGTGTGGCCGCCACCACTCCACCTCCACCACGTCCCACCTTCCCCGCTGAGCCCCTCTGGGCACGTGAAAACACATCCCTCTGCAGTCGCCTGGCAGACGAGTGCAGTGCACACAGAGGGTCTCAAGCCGGCGTGTCACAGTCAGAACCGGGGGTAGCTGCACGAGGTGGAGGCCTGTGAGCGACGAAGGCACCATCTCGTCACCCAGTTCCAGGAGTGCCCAGGCCTGGCTGGTACACAGGGCGGGAGACCAGCCCGTGAGAAGGGAAAGCGAAGCTGGCTAAGGTGGGGCGCCTGGTGGGGGGCAGGGCAGACTTGGGCCCAGAGCAGGCGGCACACCCGGAGCCACCCGGGCATCCCCCCCAGGGGCCACTGTCCCTGAAGGCACCGCGGTCCATGCTCACCCTGATGAGAATGTAAAAGGACACCTGGAGAGGGAAATCTATGGAGACGCCTCTGCGTGTGGCCTGGAGGCGGGAGCAGGACCCAACGGCATAAAGTACCCCAAGAAACTGGACTGTGTCCCTAGAGTGAATTTTACTCTGAGCGGCTGTTAAAAGACATCAACAAAAGAGCCGTCACAGGACTGGGACCTGGCACGGGAGGGAGCTGCTGCGGGCGCCCTGCACCCGCCGCCCTGTGCATAGCTCGGAGCCGCTCAGTGGCCTCAGGAAGCAGCGCTCGCCTCCACCGAGGCAGGAGGACAGCGCCCAGGCGGCTCCTGGTGCGAGACACCCGAGAACAAGCTCA
>NW_005310677.1:0-863 GCF_000412655.1 Myotis brandtii
AGGTTTGGAAAGTGGTGCTCAGACAAGTGGTATAGCCTGAATAAAAACGTGGTCCTCTGTCAGGGGTGTGATGCCTCCTCAATTGTAGGACCTGCATTTGTTCATGACTTTGAACTAAAAATATTCCAAAAGTAAAATACAAACAGGGGTCTCATCTATGAACTCTGTTGCATATGAAGTACATGAGTCTTTGGGGTTGGACGGGGGTGTGGGTGTGGACAGGACTCTGACCTATGAGGTTTTATATGTGACCATCAAGTCTTATGTTGAACCAAACATGAGACCAGTGGTATCTGTGGAATATATATATGTATGTATATGTTTCTGTGGGGAATAAATAAATATATATATATGTGTGTGTGTGTATGTACATATGCATACACATATAGATAGCATTCTTTTTGCAGATTTGCCAAATGATTCACAAGACCTGTGACTACTTAAAACTGCAGGGTCCAGCAGAAAGGTGCAATTACCAAATTACTTGACTCATCACTGTCATGAAATCTAATTGGAACTGAATTTAAAAAACATTTCAGATACATTTGAAACACAAACATACAATCAGTGTTCAATCATGGATTCACTTTTTCATTCACTTAGTTATTCATTAATTCACTGTATCAACTGAGTTCATTTCTTTTGGTTGCAAGTAGTATTTGTTCATTTCACAAATATGTGCCAAGTGGTGAACAAAATAGTGAACAAGTTAAGACACAGTCTCTCTCCCCTCAGATGCCTAGCAAGTTAATTCAGATAGGAACTTAATAATTAATATTATAATTGTATAGATGCTGTGCAGGAGAAGCCCATGGGACAATTGGGATACAACTTGTCTCGGGTCAGTGGAATTGGTATTTGAA
>NW_005310678.1:0-863 GCF_000412655.1 Myotis brandtii
GGGGAGGTGGCCCAGAACAGCAGGACCTGGGCTATAGGGAGAGGCGGCCCAGGCAATGAGACTGGGTTGCTTGGCCCGGCCTGAACCTCTCATCTGGGTCGGCCCAAGTCATCTCTCAGGGAAGAGTCCTTGGGACTCAGACCCCCGGGGGCCCCGCAGACCCTGGGCTGGGGCATGGTCTTTCTGAACCCAAAGTGGCTCCCAGGGGCTCCGGTGACTAGAGGGGAGCGGGCCTCCTCTCCCCGTTTCCCTGGTGGGACGTCATCAGGCCTGGTCAGTCCCAGACCCCCCTCTCCTCTCCCCAGCTGGCCATTACCGATTGGGACAGGGAAGACGATGTTGTCATCGGTGAGGCCCAGGGATTTGACAAAGCGGATGAAGTTCTCCTTCAGTTCAGGGGGCAGCTCCTTGGTCCTTCCTGTGGCCAAGATGGCCGGCGAGTGGCCGGGAGACACTCCATGAATATTGTTGAATGGATGAACGAGCCTCAGACCCCTTCCTCGTGGGGGGCCTGAGGAAAGCCCTCGTTCCCTGGCCTCCCAGGGACTTGGGACAGAGATAACGCTGGAGGGAGCCTTGGGGGGTGGTGGGGATGGGCCCTTCCCTCCCTCGGATGGGACAGGAGCGGGGTCCCCCAGGGTGGCTGAAGACCCACCGTAGAGGGTGATCTTGAAGTACTCCTGGTTTTGGGAAACCTTCTCGAAGAACACCGTGGCGAACTGGTTGTAGTCGGTGGCCGCCACTCGCACGGTGTAGCTCTGCAGTTGAGGGTAAGCTACAGGGTGGACAGTGCGGGGTCAGCCCTGGCTGGTTAGACAGAGCAGCTCCCTCCTCCCCCACCCCGCACAGGACGGCCTCTGTGC
>NW_005310679.1:0-863 GCF_000412655.1 Myotis brandtii
CCGGAATCGAACCCGGGACCCTTCAGTCCCTAGGCCGTTGCTCTATCTACTGAGCCATACCAGCTAGGGCCACCTGCAGGCTTTTAGAAGTAAGGCTCAGAAGGGGACCTGGAGCAGTGGGGAGGGGAGAGGTGACAGAGGCAGGAGGAGGCCCCTGGGAGTCTGGAGGTACAGAGAGAGCGCAGGGCCAGGCTCCGCACCCCTGGCTTTGGGCACTGAGCCAATCCCTGGGCGCTCTGGACCTGGCCTGGGGCGTCTGCTCTTCACTCCCGGCTCAGCTGGGCTGATGTGGGTGTCTTCTAAGGAGTAGATGCATTTGCTGAGGTTAGAATGTTAACTCCTCCTTCCTACCCTCTCCAGTAACGGCCCACCCCCTGGCAGTCTTCTCCCCTACACAAACATGAACTCCACGCTGTCTTACTTTCCCCAGGATGAGGGCAACCTGTTGCCTGTGGGAAAAAGAACTTGTTAAGCGTTTGGAATTCCTCTGGGAGGCTGGTATTCTGTGAGCTGGAGCTATTGTTTTATCACATTCAAGTTTCAGCTCACTGTTGTTATTTTTACCTTCGTTGGCAATACATAAAGGCTTCATCCAAATCAGTGCCTAGGGAAGCGGGTGCTGAGAATTCACGCGGGAGAGACCCAGCAGCAGAAAATGAAGAGAGAGAAGGGCGGAGAGGAGGCCTGGTCCGGAGAGCAGGCCCCAGGACCCAGACAGGCACAGGGACAGGCCTTGGCCTCTTGCCCGAAGCCTGCCAAGGGGGGGCCCTCGGAGCTGCAGCCAGAGGAAAGCAAGGCTCGGGAGGCTGGGCAAGGCCACCTTGTTCATCCCTTACCTCAGCCATGCTCAGGGCACATGGGAC
>NW_005310680.1:0-863 GCF_000412655.1 Myotis brandtii
GAATCTGGGTTCCAGTCCAAAAATTCCGTTTCAATATTATGTTCATATTTTATGACATTTATTAACCTACTATATTTTTTGACAAGCTACATTTTACTATATTTTTTAACTTTGAGAAGGTAAACTTGGCATTATATAAAGTAAACACTGTTTTAGGAAAATACAAATTGGTAGGTTTTCACATGTGGATTTTTATAAAATGTTGAGGAGATAATTCTCATTTTTATAAATTAATCTAAAGCAAAGCTCAATTTGAAACATTTTCCTATTTTTTCCTGCTGTGTGCTTGATGCTTCTTAATTTATAGTTTTAAAGATTTAGTTTTTAAATTGATTTTCAATAGAATTTTTCATGGAAAATAATGCATCAGTAGGTCCTAATTCCTTTGCATAAGTGTACAGAAAAAAAAGGTGACCAGTGCAAGCTTCCTAATTTGCAGCATGAGGAGTCCTTTTATTTCTTGCCTCTAAAATGTTATTCTCCACCTGCCCCTTTGTCATGACTTTCTATTCTAATTTGGGCTTCTGTCTCTTTCTTTCATGAATAGCAGTACCTTGGAAATGCCAGAAGTTTCTATTTAATTCCCTTAATCTTTGTTATTACTGAGTTGTGCATTTTGGCTGTGCATTGATTTAAAGTGGACCAATAGTTACAAGTCTGAGTGTTGGATGGTGAGTGCAAGGCACCAACTTAGCTCCATGGGGATCCATCCTCCTCATTCTTTTTGCTGTCAGATAGATTTTCTTAAAGCATGGCTTTTATATGCCTTCATTGCCAATACATTTCCATTTTCTCTGCAGGAAAGTATAAATTTGAAAACAGAAGAGCTACTGCAGGTTCTATTTTTAATCTACATGTTAAAG
>NW_005310681.1:0-863 GCF_000412655.1 Myotis brandtii
CCCTAATCAAAAGGATTGATAAAATTTGGAAAAGCCATTCAGTGTTAATGTGTCCCCATCTAAAATCCTCTTGTGTGCTACCTACAATATTCCATGTACCACAATGAGACTTCGTAAAATGTCAGCGTGTGATGTCTAAGAAACCTTCCAACTCTAAAATGCTGCCACTTGTGTGCACTGCCAATCACTCCATACCTGTCGCTGATTGGCTGGCTGCAGACAGTCAATTCAGGAACATGCCCAGTGGGTGGCGGGATTGAGAGGAGCAAGCACTGCAGATGCACTTTCTTAATATAGCCCCTTTGTTTACAGCTCTTGTGGCCTCACCTGCTGTTTGTCTGCATCTTCCTCTGGTCCCAGAGGAAAACAACAGGCGAGCATATCACTTCATGCGGAAAGCAGACTGGGGCTCCAAAATATTACCGTTTGGTGGGAGATGGCCCATCCCCCTGCCTTCACTCCTCAGGACTCTGAACTCACCGTCTACACCTAGGAAACATAAGGGATGGAGAAGATCCCTGGGCCTTGGGTCCAATTTGAGGTTATAATCAATCAACCAACACTCCCACGTTTTTAAAAGCATGCGTATTGTGCTAGACAGGGATCACATCATTTAACCTGCTGCTTGCCAGCTTCGGGTTAACTGGGCAGATGATATTAAAGCTGTTGCTATTCATGGATGGAAGAAGATAGGACATAACTGCTAAATTACATGCTAAAACTCGGGAGAAATGTAAAGTTTCAAAGGAGACAAAGGGAAGGCCAGTGTGTGATGGAAAATGAAGATGCTATACTTACATAAAACTACCCATGTTAATCTTAGTATATGTTAAACCCAGCTTGTTACTCTAACCTGATTTTTC
>NW_005310682.1:0-863 GCF_000412655.1 Myotis brandtii
AATAGAAGGTATGGAACTGTTGAAGTGTAAAGGCTCATGAACATTTTAGTTAGAATTAAGCTTATTAACATGAACAGAAAGGAAATATATTTTACATTCTTAAAAAGACATTATGAGTATAATAACTATGGTGAGTAGCCTAGTGTTCTTAGTGTCTTACATTTGATTCCTAAATAAACATGTGTAAGTATAACACCTCTCCTTGACCTCCCTCACCTTTTCCCCTTGAGTTATTGCTGCTTAGAGTAAGACTTTGATTTCAAATGTTGATAACAGATGGTTGGCAGACAACAGTGTGGTGATTGTGGGGCCAAGGGCAGTGGATGGAAGTGGAAGAGGGTATAGGGGGATAAATGGTGATGAAAAAAATTAAATTAAGTTTAATTAAAACTACTCTAGGAATTCACATGAAATGAAATAATATGTTAAATATGCATAAGTTCAGTATCTAAAATTATTTTGCAGTCCCTAACTCACTTTATGATTACTCTACTATTTAAATACAGAGACATTCTCTATCTCTGACTTTTACATTTCCTCCAGTCATGCTAAGAGTCTTGATAACTCCTTCCCTCCCATCCTATTGCCCATGGTAAGATGGACAGGGAACAAGAGTGGCTAGGTAGGAGAAAGATGTGCTTTGTGGTGAATTATATATTTTTAATAAAATAATTGAATTATATAATAAAACAGTAGGATTCTATAGACATTATGAAAGGAGGTATGTTGTTAATTGAACACTCTTCTGTAATTTTTGTAAGATATATATCTGGAAAACTACTGTTATTATATGTATGTTAGCTTTTTAGGAACATTGCATAGGCAAAATACTGCTTATAAACAATAAATTATTTTCTAATTTT
>NW_005310683.1:0-863 GCF_000412655.1 Myotis brandtii
AACATAGTAGTTTATTCTATATAAAGGTCATATGTATCTTTTTTACTTTTGTTCATCTACTAATTGTCTTTGATGCAAAAGGGAAGGACAAGATACATTCATTTTATGGAACAATAGACAGATGAAACAGTTGTTCACATTTACTGGTAAACATATTGAGTAATAAAGGTTCTTTACTTTGTGGTCCAAATGAAATTTACATAATTTAGTAAGGTAATATCATAGAATAAAAATAGTCTGTGTGGTGCTGTAGCTTCCCTAGAAATAGGCTTTCCCCAAGAGAATAACAATTTATTGCTTATTTAATTATCCTATATTCTGTACCTCAAGAGTTCTAGAGCTGTCCAGATGTTAAATATGCCTTAAAAAAAGTGTTTCATTATGAAATGACACACATGGCATATTTGCTTATAATGACACCATCTCCCCAAATTCCCAGAGCAGCAACAACAGAGTTTCTTAAGCCCTCTTAACAGCTCATTTGTATTCTTTCAACATGATTTCTGCTTATACATGGCTTTCTCGTGTTGGCCAAGGTTATATTGATTTATCTACTTTGCAGCCTCAGATAGAGATTGATACTTTATCTCCATGAGAAAAAGATCATGAATGAGACTTTCAATAATATTGTTTAAAATTGAAAAGATCTGACATAAAACTCTGGAAAACATTTTAATGCTTCCAAACTATTTAAATGCAAGAAAAAAAGCAGTTGGTCTGGGTGAGCGGTGAAGACAACAGTCTGATGAGCACTTGTGCTCCTTCCATCTTTCAGGAAGTGGCTATGGGGCCAATTCAAAGATAAACTTAAAAAAAAATATCCTCACCCAAGGATATCTTTTTCATTGATTTCTAGAGAGAGT
>NW_005310684.1:0-863 GCF_000412655.1 Myotis brandtii
CCTAGCTTTCCTGAAATAAGCCCTCTTGGTCGTGTTGGATTCATTTTCTAATGCATTGCTGGATCTCATTTACTGATATTTTCCTTGAATACTTCACAACTACATGTGTAAGTGCAGTTGGTGTCTAGTTCTCTTTTTTGTGCTTCGAGTTTTGCTTGTTTGTTTGTTTTAGGTTATTCTACTCTGAAAATAAATTGGGACTCTTGCCTTCTTTCTCGGCAACCAGCAAATATTTAGTTATCTCAGTAATTAATCTGTTTATCATCTGGGCTGATGCCTTTTATCATTGTACATCCTTAATAACCTTTCCAATTTTTTCTGTAATTTTCAGTCTGTTTTATGTTTCATCTGAATCAATTTAGGTAATTTATCGTTTTCAAAAGAAAAAAAAATTTTCACTTTGCTCTAAATTTTTAAATCTGTAGCCCTTCCATTTAACATTCTCCTAAAATTATTTTTAAATCTTTGACATTTGTTTAGCAGCTTTCTTATTTCTGTTGCTTTTGTTTTGTGTTTTCATTCTTCATCTTAGTTTGCCAAGAGTTTATTTTGTCATTCGTATTAAGTAAAAGTAAAGCTTTTGCTTTTATTTCTTTTTTCTACTCCATTTTATTCATTTCAGCTTTTATCTTTTTATGCATTCTTTCTGTGCTTTTCTTTCCATTTATTTTGTTATTCTAATTTCCCTAAGTTCACTTATTCTTAGCCTTTAGTAATGAAAGCATTTAAAGCTATATATTTTCCATTTGACTTCACCTATGTTAAAAGATAATTTTTAAAAAACTTAAAATGACTGTCGTACAAATATAAAATGAACATATTAGGGATTTTATTTATTTATTTATTTGTTTATTTATTTATTT
>NW_005310685.1:0-863 GCF_000412655.1 Myotis brandtii
ATCTATATATATAGATATATATATATATATAGATAGATAGATAGATGGATAGATATAGATATATAGATATATATGGATATATACACACATATTTATATATACATGCATGCATATGTGTAAATATATGTATATACACATAAAATCAATTTCAAATATTATTAAATGAGAGCTTTTTTGAATTTGAATGCAAAGTACATATGCTTATGTTTATACTATAGGATGTTAAAGGTAATTAACAATTATCAATATAATTTGGTCCACCTAAGACAAGTCAATGTAACTTTAGGTTTCTTCTCTCTGTCTCTGTATCTCCTAGAATAAATTTACAAGTAGAAGATGGTTGCACTCTAAAGAGTAGACTTTGCTGATTATTTTGGGAACTTTTTTTTTCTTAAGTAACTAAAAATTGATGACTAACTTGGTTGAAACTAGTTCCTTGAGTTATATTGATTCAATCTCATTTTTCAAACCATGCATATATATGTTTTAAAACCCATACCAGTGTCTTAAAACACAAATGTATACAATGAATTTAATAGCACTATTAGACACAATCATTCAAATATTGTGATACTGAATTTTGCAAAAGAAAATTTTACTCCAACTCTTATGTATTATTACTACAGGAATTAAATCTTGCTTTAAACAATTTCCAAGATTTAATTTTTCATTTGGTTTCTTTCAACATTGATTACCTACTATGTGTCAAAGAGGTACACAGAGATTTATAAGGCAGGTACCCTACACAGACAAAGCTCAGATGATGTGGAGAAGATAGAGAATAAACATATAATTACTAAATGATTGGTGCCATGGTAGATGTGTGTGTGAAGTGCGGGGGATGCGGGTGGTGGTGGTGGTGG
>NW_005310686.1:0-863 GCF_000412655.1 Myotis brandtii
AGAAATAAGCACAATCAGCAGCTCATGATTTATTTTAAAAAGTCAGATAAAACTAAAGGTCATTTGTGAGCTCCTCAAGGCCAGGGCCAGTATACTATTCTCAACATGTAGTTGCCTGACACAGTGTAGGTGGTATTTGTTGTGTTTTGTGTGAAGGATGATGCATGAAGGCATGAAGGCATGAAGAGTGAAAGTTTGCTGGTCTATGGTGGGGCGGGCAGTCCTACCAACTGCCCACTATTCTCTCCCGAGTCCCAACAGAAACCCTGGGAGCAGCCAGCAGGCCCTGCTCCCCACCCCTACCTGGACCAGTGAGTTTCACAGGCACTTCCATACTGCGGTGACATCGAATTGTATTTCCCCATCTCAGAGGCCTATGAGTTTCACTTCTCTAGCTGTGCCCTGGGTGCCAGCATGTGTTGGCAGAAAAGAGTGGACCTGGTGGGACAGTCCTGCTGTAGCTCCAGGCAAGTGCAATAACCCAAAGATAAGTCATATGAATTCACATTCAAAGGGCACAAGTGGGATGAAACGTCCCGTGTCCCTTCCGTAGCCATGAACCTCCAGGCTTGGGAAGGTAATACCCTCCTCTTAGAAAAGCTATAAAGAACACGGCACGTCAGCAGTTGGAAAAGAGCATAAACTATAAAAGGTCCCTCTGGGCGGGGCCCAGACTACATGTCCTCTGCCTGCTGAGCTTTCCTCTCCTTCCCCTCCCAGCACGAGTCACGCTATTTCTGGGGGTACCTGTTGGAGGCTTTAGGGGTTGACTGCTTGTGCTGGAGGCTTCCATGGAGCATCTGCCCTCTGAGTAACTGGCTCCTCTCTGCTGCTCTGCCCACGCTGAGGCCACTTTACCTCCT
>NW_005310687.1:0-864 GCF_000412655.1 Myotis brandtii
CAAAGGCTGACACTCTATCCACTGAGCCAAACCAGCCGGGGCCCATTGGAGGGTTTTAAGCCTGAGGTTTATGTAACCTTCCCTTGCACGGAGGCCTTTCCTTCCAGACTTCTCTCCGCCCGCCTGGCACTTACACACCGTGGACACCCACCGCACCACCTCACCAACCGAATGATGGCTTAGGACTCTTTGAATGTATAGACTTTGAATGCCAACTGGCTCGTGTGCTACCCAGGGCCTCCTCTATGCTCAGCAGGTTGATGGACGATGGCAAATCAAACGAGAACTGATGCTGAAACCAAACTCGCCAGGGGGGTTCAGAAAGGACACACCACCAAAGCCTCAACGGTCTTTGTTTTCTCTCCTCTCACGGCTGACGAAGCTACATAAAAAAATGCACTTCTTTCCAAAACCCAGTGAATCATGAGGCATTTAACACCCACCAGCACAGAACACACACGTGAAAGCCTGCACACGACTTCGTTGCACGAATGAGCACGCGAATGAACAGATTTCATCCTTGGTGCCTTAGAGAGCTCCAAGGGTTTGGGGCTTAGACACGCTTCTTTGGGGCCAGAAGAAAGAGGACTAGCTTAGTCGGGGCCCCAGCAACCCCCTGAGGTAGGCAGAGATCCTCTTGCGAGTAAAACCATGGAGCATCAGAGCAGCAAGTCTCGACCCAGCAGGAAACTCTGAGGCCCAGAGAGGGAAGTGACTTACCCAAGGTCACACAGCCAAGTCAGGGCTCTCATCCCACACAGCGCTCCTTCGATGTGTTCTGCGTCCTCCTTTAAAAGACAGAGGGGCGGGGAGAAGGCTCAGAAATAAGCCAGGTGAGCATTGACTAACGAAGGGTGACCTGGA
>NW_005310688.1:0-864 GCF_000412655.1 Myotis brandtii
AAAGAATCAGGGCCCTTGGAGAATGAAAGGTGGTGTGAGAAGCAGTGCAACGGCGTTACCTGATCTACAAGGGATCACGGAGGAGTTTGGGGCAATCAGGACCTACGGGTTCCCTTCATGGAGGCTAACAGAGCAGGTCTGTGAAGTCCCAGAGATGGGTGCCCAGCCTGGAGGGTCTGGGTGATTCTGCCAGGAGCAGGGTCTACACCCGTGGCATCCATCCCCAGGGGCCAGCGGGAAGGTGCTGTGCTGGCTCCAGATTCTGGGGGTGGGGGGCAGGTGAGGGTGGGCGCAGGACTTACCGATTTGGAAAAGCCCACACAGCACACAGCTCTGTCAAACACGCCCAGGCCCAGCACGTGTAAAGTGGAGAGAGAAACTGAGTCCCAGACGCGCACGTGGGGTGGCAGTGGCTGCAGGGAAGAGAGGCCTGTTACCTGGAGCAGCCCAGCTGCCTTCCCCCCACCCCCAAGACCCCACCCGTCTCCTGGTCCTGCCCTCGTCACTCCGTTACCTTCCCTTCCTTAGTGGTGCCTGCCACCTGTCCAGTGGCAATGGTGACCATATCAGGGTGGACAGCCAGGCTGAGGAGAGAGAGGACAGATGGACAGGGCTCAGTGGGCGCGAGGGAGGCCAGGCCCCCCCCCGACAGCATGCCACAGTCGTGATGCCTGGTTATTCATTCTACAGTTGGTTGACTGAGTTGTTTAGTCAATAAACAGTATCAATAAAGAGGTACCCTCTGGGTACCCCAGCTCAGAAGCAAGACCTGGGCCTGTGGTCTCTAATTCAAGTGTCCAAAGCGCTAAGGCCTGGACCACAAGTGGCCAGGAGAGGGCACCCACTTAAAGGGGCAGCCACTGC
>NW_005310689.1:0-864 GCF_000412655.1 Myotis brandtii
TCCCATGTTTCTTCTCATTTAGCTGTCAGGTCTGTTTCGGAGCAGTGGGGTTGATGAGTAGTGGTCAGAGTCTTGATATATTTTGAAGGTAAAGCGAGCACGGTCTGCTGACTGGTTGTATGGGGCATGTGGGGGAAGAGAAGAGCCAGGAATGACTTCAATGTTTTTGGGTTTAGCAAATAGAAGGATGGAGCTGCCCCCACCACCAAAGGAGATCGAGGAGGCTGCAGGTGGAGCAGGTTGAAGGTCAGAAGTTCAATTTTGGATGTTAAATTTGAGAGATTAGACATCCTAATGAAGATATAGAGGAGGCAGTTGGCTAAATGAGCCTAGCATTTGTGAGAGAGGTTTGCATTGGAGATCTGCACTTGGGAGTCATCAACATATAAATGAGGGCATCCTGGGACTTAATGAGACCACTAAGGGAGTGAGGGTAGATGGAGAAGGGAAGAGTTCAAGGACTGAGCTTGGGACTCTCCAATTCTAAGTCTTCAGGGAAAAGTAGAAGAACCAATCAGGGAAACTGGGAAGGAGTGACCAGTGAGGGAGAAAGACAACTGGAAGTGTTACATCCTGGAAACCACGTGAGGAGGAGCGAGCAATCAACCCTGTCATATGGTGAGCTGACAGATAAGTAGGACTGACCATTGCATTTGGTAACTTGGAAACTACTGATGACTTTGTCAAAAATTCTCAGTGGAGAGGTGAGGGCAAAAGCTTGATTGAGTAGATCCAAGATACAATGAGGAAAGGAAGTAGAGACAGACAGAAAATGTGCTGCACAGGAGAGCAAAGGAAGGGAGTTGGTAGGATAAGTGGGGTCAAAACAAGCAATTTTTTCTATTTAAGATGGGACAAATGATA
>NW_005310690.1:0-864 GCF_000412655.1 Myotis brandtii
GCCATGTTTCTTTCTATAACACAGTCTGGCATTTATTTGGTCATTAATAACCCCCAAAGATGATGTTCCACAATATTCATGGGTTATTAGTATGCTTCTTTGTAAGCTTCATTTTTAATTCTGAAGTGATGAAAATCTACATGTTGCCTTTGTGGTGTATGTTATAATGTTCTGTATTTTTCCTTGCTAATCCTGGTGGGAATTGCAGTCAGTCTTAGATAATGAAGTACTTCAGCTCCTAAAAGCTATTTCATAACGTTTTGTACAGTGTCTAGGAATGCAAAGCATTTAGTCTAGTTTGTTTTAGAGATCCTGAACTTCCAAGTCAACTCTCAGTTTTAGTGGCCATGCTTAAATCACTTGATCTCCCTCTGTATCAATTTACTCATATGCCATAAAAGCAGAGATGATAATAGACACATTAATTTTGTGAATAGAATATTATTCATTCTAGGCTCATTTACCGTAGGCAAGTTTCACTGTTACAGGCCCAGAAGCAGAGCCTGTTCTACCATCTCGTGCTCTGATAGTTGGGCATCCTTATGCCTCAGGTATCTTATTTATAAGACTGGAAGGATCACTGTACCTACTTCATTGGATTATTGTGAGATGAAAATGAGTTATTGCATGTGAATTTCTTGGAACGGTGCCTGACACATGGTTACTCAATACTGCAATGAATATATTGCTATTCTCTTAGTTCAGAGCCTGTGATAGCTGTTTGTAACTTAAACTTTTAATGTTTCAATAAATAACTTATAATTTGATATTTATTTATTTATCTATTTATTCATTTATTTATTTCTTTATTCACTGTGTAGTGAATCATGGTCTTAAGGACATTGTACTTTGCCTAGCAATCAA
>NW_005310691.1:0-864 GCF_000412655.1 Myotis brandtii
TTTTGTTTTTTCCAAACGAAAAACACACAAGCCATAGTAATGACAGAAAATCAGTACTACCATAGAGGAAGTTCAGGATGCTTTGGTTACACATAACAGTGGGGTCTAACTGACTCTAACTGGGGTCAGCAAGGCCTGCTGGGGGAAATGGGAGTTAGTCTGGTGAAGGGGGTGGAAGAGCATTCCAGGCAGAGGGACTAGCCTGTGCAAAATCAGAAGTCACAGGAGTGAAGCCTGTTTGAGGAAGGAAAAGCAGATCAATGGCCAGGAAAGAGTGGAGAAGAGGGGGGAGATGAAGATGCTAAACCTGTGTGTGTTCGTCTCCTTTTCTACAGATGTGGAAACAGAGCCGTAACAAGCGGCATAGATCCCAGGCCTCCCAACTCCCTGTCAGTTGCTCCATGATAATTATACTGCTGTGCCAGTGTCTCCAGCAGGCGCTTTAAATGTGTCCTCTCATTTCATCTCATTACAGACCTAGAGGGATTTTTCCCTTCCCATTTTACAGGTGAGGAAACAGGCCCATAGAAATTAAGAACTTTGCTCAAGCTCACAGTGACATAAGCCAGATTCCGAAAGGCCTTGTGTGCTATGCTAAGCAGGTTGGACTTTTTCCTAGGGGTATTAGTGAGTGTATTAGGTTCCTACTGCTGCTGTAATTACCACAGACAACGTGACTTAAAACAATATAAATGTATTAGTTTACAGTGTTGAGGTCAGAAGTCTGAAATGCGTCTCTCTAAACTAAAATTAATGTGGCGGCAGGGCTGCGTTCCTTCTGAAGGCTTTGGAGAGAATCGGTTTCCTTGCTTTTCCACCTGCATTTCTTGGCTCATGGCCCCCTTCCATCTTCAAAGCCAGCAA
>NW_005310692.1:0-864 GCF_000412655.1 Myotis brandtii
TTTTTGGTGAGACTGCAAAGTATCTAACAAAAAAGCAGAACTCCTGAAGAAACTTAGGTTTTAGTTGAGAAAACGAATTGACACGTAACTTTCAGTGAATGTAAAAAACACAACATTAACAATAATGAAGGCTCTGGGGTCAGACTGATGTAGGTCTGTATCCCGCCACCTCTGTACACCAGTGTGTCTGAACTCTGTAACTTTGGTCCAGTTACTTAAACTTAAAATGTAACGTAGTGCCTACCCATAGAGTCCTTGAGCAGATTAAATTATATAATCCAGGCTCAAAGCACAGTAATGAGGTATGAAATAGCTGGTAAGAGCTAACATTTGTGCAGTCCTCCCAAATAATCTGATAATGGCATACAGTGTCATTATCATTTCTTTTTCTTGGAGAAGTTTTAGAAACAGCCGAGGAACTCATCCTGAGTAATAAAACTAAGGACTAAAACTGGAGCAGCAAAGCAGTGGGTTCATTACAATAACAGCATGGCTTTCCTGAAACTCCAGGCAGGGAACCCTAAATTGTGCTCAGTGCTAACTGCGTCTATTACTGGAATTACATTACAATTAGGTTGCCACTGTAGTTAATGTCTCCGGTCACTGTGCTGGGTACTGAGACAATTCCAGCTCTTGACTGATTTCCATGGTGGCCTACACTGGCTCAGTGGAGTGGGCACACCACGCCTCACACAATTAGGAAGTGTGTGATGGCTGGAAAGTAAACTGCCAGCCCATGACAATTTTTGTGTGTGTTTTTTTAAAAAAGGTTCCTTAACTGGGTTTTACTCAAGATTGCCTTTTGAGAAAATGGTTCAATTAGGAGCCTATATATATATATGTATACACACACACACACACACA
>NW_005310693.1:0-864 GCF_000412655.1 Myotis brandtii
CGAGCCCCTTGCACAAATTTCGTTCATCGGGCCTCTAGTATATACATATAAGTATATATTTAAAAAGACTCGAATAGTAAAGTGATGACATGGGCCAGCACGTGTGCTGTTTACCTCTGTCCTGTGCTCTTAGGCACGGTCGCTTACGTGGACATAGTTGACTGTTTCTTTGGTGAGTTGGCCACACGAGTCTCTGGAGCCTCAGGGTCTGTCCTGCTAGCTGTGGCTAATGCACAGAGAGGCGGGGGAAGGGGGGACAATGGGAGACTCGTGTGGCCAACTCCTGGCTCCTGGTGGCTGTGTGCACCCCAAGACAATTGTTTAACCTCTCTGAGCCTCAGCTTCTCACCTGCAAATTCAGACTCAACTGCAGAAGGCGGACGGCCAATGGACCCTGGCGTGTGGAGAGGGGTCACCGGGGGAGGCTGGCTGGGCAGCCAGCAGGAGGCCTCCTGGGGTCAGGGTTAGCTTAGCACGTTCACCGAGGCCAGGTTCAGCCGTGCAGGCTCGGTAATCTAAAGCCCCTCTAATGCCCATGAGGGTGCCCATGTTTTTCAGGAGCCAATTAACACTAGCGTGGCTGCAGGTCCTGATCTGAGTGCCCTGCTGCTGATTCAGAGTGAGAAGTACAGCTACCAGGAGGGGTCACCGGGAGGGGTCACCGGGGAAGGTGCAGTTACCCAGGTAGCAGGTGCGGAGAAGAGCCTTTGAGAGCTGTCGCTAGCAGCCTCATCTGACCCAAAGTCCCATTTCCAACAGCTTGTATCTCCTGGAGTAGAATTAATGCATGCCACAGCCTACATGCATACATACTTTAAATATATACACACATATTTATATCTTGATTTATTGATTTCAGAGAGG
>NW_005310694.1:0-864 GCF_000412655.1 Myotis brandtii
GAAGGGAGTACCTGTGTATCAGTTAGACTTGCATTCACCTGCAAATAATAAACCTAGAGTTGCTCTAGCAAATACAGGCTTATTTTTCTCACTCAGTAGGAAGGTAAGGGCTGCCTTGGTTCTCTAAGTCAGTGATGTCAGTGTTGATGTATCTGGGGTTCTCCTGAACTTTTTCTCATGGTTACAAGATGGCATTACAGATCCAGCCATCAGTTCTGCATTCAAGAGAGAAGGAAGAGGGTAGAAGGGAAGAGGCAACATGAGTCTCATCTGTTTTCTCTTTTTAGGAAAGCAGAATCTTTCTCAGATCCCCGTCTCTCTTGACCCGCAGGGCCAGGTATGTCCCATGGGCCAGAACTGGTTCCCAGGGCCACTCCAGATGCAAGGGAAGTTGGAAAAGCAAGTGTTCTGCATTTCAGGCTGCATAATGGGAGGCATAAATGCAAAAGAGGCTTGGGAATGGCTTTTTAGCAGCTATTTAACATTATCTTCCAAAACCCCTCATTCTTTCCTGGTGAGTAGGAAACAAGACAGAGTCAATTTCTCAAAAATAATATCCTGGCCCTTGGTTCCTAGCAGGTTGTTACATAAATGTGATGTCCAGACGTGCAGATAAGAACCATTGTACTTCAGGAGGAAAAGAAAGAGCAGAGGACACTGTGCTTCAGAAATAGGGGGACAGTGGCCAGAGGACCAGTGCTGGAAGAGTTGGAAGTGAAATGAGGAAGAATTACAGACATACTGACACAGAGAAGCATGCAGAATTAACAGCCTGAGGGCCCAGCACCCACACGGCCCAGGTCAGGAGCAAAAAAGGGAAGAAATGGCAGATGCTGTGCTGTAGCCACATGCATCACATCTGTG
>NW_005310695.1:0-864 GCF_000412655.1 Myotis brandtii
CACACACAGCCTCTCCGGGTGCTCTTGATGGGGCCCACACTTGGACATTATCTTGGTTCATGGAAAGATAAGCTGCAGCTGCCTTGGGTGGCTGGTGCCCTGTGATCTCCAACTGATGAGTCGACCCCACTGTGAGTCATGTACTCCACAATATTGACTGAGCTCCTGCTTATGCCTGGCCATTGGGCAATGTCCTAGGCATTGGGCATGGAGCAGACAAGATCCTGTTCTCATGAGTTTATATTCCAGGGGAGGGACAGGCAATAGAGCATGAAATAAACAAGGTAATTTCAGATACGATAAAGCTAGGACAAAGGGACAGAGAATGACCTTGTGTCCTGCTTTAGATGCCTGAAGCAACGATGACCAGTAGAACTTTCCGGATGCTGGAGATGTTACCTACTGTGCTGTCCAGTATGGTAAAAACGGCCGGTACGACTGAGGGACCGAGTTTCAAATGTTATTTAATATTAACTTCAATTTAAATAGCTCCATGTGGTCCACAGCTACCTATGGGTCAATGCAGAGCCGGAGGAAGGACTTTTAGGCAGAGGACAGAGACTATGCAAAGGTCCTGAGGATATGGTCACCCTGAGAACCCAGCATGGGATCTCTGTCTGGAGACTGTGCCTGGTCTTTATAGAGCAAATCCGAAAATCTTAAAAAGCTTCCTGCCTCTGTTCTGTGGGCCCCTGGAGAACCTACAGAGGAACGAGAGTTAACCAGATGGGAATTGAAAACCCCTGCCCAACAAAGAACCCGTTTCCTTTCCTGGGAAGGGCTCCTTCCCACACCGTCTGACTCACAACTGGCTTCCCCTGCGCAGGGCGCTGCGGGCCTGTGTGCAGAATGTCCCCCTTACGC
>NW_005310696.1:0-864 GCF_000412655.1 Myotis brandtii
GCTACCAAACCATTTTGTATATTCCAGGAAAGGGGAAATTGGCTTGGAAAATTGATGAAAAAATTTGACTACTTTAAATAGGAAAGAAAACCAAGACATTAGGCTACTTGTAGAAATTCATATTTTTAGATTAATGTGGCAACTACCTACAATGTGACTATAAAAAATCAACTTGGAAATGTGTTTCCATATGAATGAATGATTAGATGTAGACTCCTCTATGAGCTCAGATCCTAGAATATTTTATCCTCTCCCTACAACCGCACCTTATTCTACCCACAGTGCAGCCAGGATGGTGATTTGTATCACTGATACCTGATGTCTGGTACATGGAGTGTTTGTTCCTAGAACCCCCAGCAACTCCTTCTCATCTCACTAGATAAAACTGATTCCATTTTATTTTTCTCACCTACACACCATTTACAAAATTCCTTCTCAAGCCAGCTTTCTTGGGTTCTTTTATAAACCTTTTCCTAATATTTAAATATAGGTATTAAATAAAGAGGCTTTGGCACAAAGCACTAGTTCCTGAATCAGGGAGTGACCACTGAACATTTATTTAATTTAATGCAGGACAGGGAAAAAGGACTCCATTTGAGGGAATGAGCAAGTGCATCTATTCTGTCTTGTAACTGATGTGCAGTCCTGTGTGTGTGAAGATTAGCTGTAAAACTTGGCAGACTCTCACCAGATGCTAACAATGATTGCTAAGCAAATAACTAAGATAACTGTGTCTCATTAAATAACACTGTGCATGACAAGCACCTTACAGCAGTTTATTTTGGTTCATTTGCATATCGAAATCTTGATATTGCATCATTTCTCCCATTTAAAATAAAATCTCCTTCCTAATGTTTCTTTCTT
>NW_005310697.1:0-864 GCF_000412655.1 Myotis brandtii
GTGAATGGTACTATTCAAAGCATCGAAGACACTGCAGTAAATAAGCCAAAGCCCTGGCTTTCATAGAGCTTATAATCCAGTGCATGTGGGGGGGAGGGGTAGATAGTTTGTAATAAAGGGGTTGTGTGTGGTATGACAAACAGTGATGAGAGCCCTGGGAAACAATGAAGCAAATCCAGGGACAGAGGAAGCGCAGAGTAGTCATGGGAGACCTCTCCAGCAAGGTGTCATGCAAGCAGATATGAAAGTTTGATTACTGTGTGCACATTGTAAGCGACATCTGATGGCTGGAATTAAGGTGACCTTTCAACTTACAATATGGCTTTGGTGGTAAGAAATTGGTGTCCAAAAAAAATCAGTCATTGCCATCCTTTTGTCTGTTTCTCAGGCCCTGACTTCACCACATGCCGACAGCTAACACCACGTGGCAGTGAGATGATGAGAAACCTTTGCACTTTCTATGAGTCACAGTGGATAAAATTCCAAGGGTCTATATTTGTCTAGGGTGGAATAAATGCCTTTTCTAAATATATGCCTTACCACTTCCCATTAACCAAATTCCCAAATGCATATTTCTGCTGGGAAAACAGAACACAAACCATTTTGTTCATGTAAAGAGCAGCCAATTTCTCTGCTACTCTCAGACTTAGAGGTGACACAAAGCTTAGAAGGAAAAACTAACATACTTGGTGACAGAATAAAGATTTAAAACACCTTGATAAGCTGGCATTACAACAAAATCAACAAGATAAAATTAGGAAAGATATGCATAAAATCCAACATTAAGGTTTTGAAAAATCAACAGCACAAGTTTGGAATTAAAGTGATTTATATATATACTAGAGGCTCGATGTACAAAATTCA
>NW_005310698.1:0-864 GCF_000412655.1 Myotis brandtii
GGGCCAGAAGGTTGAGAACCACTGCTTTACAGCATGAGCCTCTCAATGGCATTCTTTTTAGATTTCATTGGGGTTTAACTATTGAAATACATAATGTACCTAACACTGGAAATAACAAAATAAAGAAGTGAAAGAAAGTAATTTAGTCAGAAATGATGAAGATTGACTATCATCATTAATTTATATTCTGCAGTAAATTGCCTATTTTATAGCATCCTTCAAGCCATTTTATGGGATTTCTTATAGGAAGGAGAAATTATTTTGTAAACAACAAGCTGTCGGAATCAAAAAGGAATTGTATGAGCAGTAACAAACCTGAGATCATCACAGAGTGCAAGACATTAAAAATCCATGATTCCATAAAGCTTGCAAGAGGCAGAGAAGGTAACAAATGAACTAATGACAAGAACCTGTAGTGAGCTATTACGCCTGTAATGATGCCTTAGAGACCCCCTAATAAATGCCTAATTTGTTTCTTGGCAGGAAGAAATGCCTTGCAAGACCTAAGGTGATATGGTCAAAGCAATATGAACAAAAAATTGCTTTTTGATAGCTACATAATGAAGCGTGCATGACTTTAAAAGGGTCAGTGTTTAATAGAATTATTTTCAAAGCCAACCTTACTTCTTCTCTCACGGCACATGGCTAAGAGCCAAGTGTCCTGCAAGGGGCTTCCTTTGTCAGAGAATCTCAATTAGTCATCTTTATATGCATTCCTGGTCCTTTTTGATCAATCTCACTGCACATCATTGCCAGTCCTGTGTAGCTGTATCTAAATCAGCTTTTGATTTTTATCCTGTGCCTCTAACTTTTGGGTTTGTCACTCTGAAGAGTCTTTCTTGGTCCAAGAGCCCACAGGTGCCT
>NW_005310699.1:0-864 GCF_000412655.1 Myotis brandtii
ATTTTGCTCAGATTCTTCTCTATCCTAACAGGCCCTTTGACTGGCACAGCTCTGGGGGATGGCCCCCTACAGTTTCTCAGTTGCTTAGTCTGCCTACAGTCTTTAAAAAGATGTGTCATTGCCTCACCCCATTCAGCAAACATTTACTGAGGGCTCGCTCTAGGCGCCAGGCATTGTTCTAGACACCAGCTGAGTGGTGATGGGCATGTCAGGGAGGAGATCCTACTCTCCTAGGGTGCACACTAGAGGTCGGCTGCATCTCCCAGCTCCAGGAACAGTCCTCATAGGAACAGCACAGTTTCTACTGAACCCTTAATGCGAGTTAGCACCCAAAAATTCAGCCACAAAACAAGTAAACAATTCTATTCCATTTAAAGCTCTGTTGATTCTTCAGACTCACCTTCATCCTGCCACCTTTAATCAGTACATTCCTTGGCTGCATCCTCCAGCTCCTACCGCCTCGAGTAACCCAGGAAGTGCCTTTAAAATGCACATGATATTGTAAACCTTGAGAAAGCTGAGTGCATAGCATCTGGAAGCCAACTCAAAAGGAAATTCACTCAAAGAAATGCCAAAGCAGATAACTTGGAAGTGCTTTTGGAAGTTAGGGCTCTACTACACTGAAATGCTTCATTTTAAAACTACAGAGTGAGTGAGGGGTCTATTAAGGAAAACTAGAAAAGTCTGGGAAGCCCATTGAATTGACACCTGCATGGGCCCACCCAAAACAAAGACTGCCACCACATCAAACCTTTCCAGATTCATCCTAGTGGAATCTACCTGAGTCTTGCCTGCTCTAGGGCCCAGTGTAAATCTACAATTGCTAATAGTACTGGGATCAGAGCACCCATAAGTCAGTTATAA
>NW_005310700.1:0-864 GCF_000412655.1 Myotis brandtii
AAAAAAAGGAAATGATACATATATTCAAGTATATTTTTAATAAAATAAAGAAATTTAATTAATTTTAAAAAGCTGGGGAAAATAAAAGTGTAGTAAAGTCTTATCATTAATAGTTTCTATAGGCAGTCTTCAACCTCAGGCACTTATATGCCCTGTTTTCCTTTCTCATGGCTTCCAACTTAACACTATAGGAACTGTTCCTGACAACTCAAATGCTCATTCAGAGGGGCAGAGCACTCACAACGGAAACTTTCCTCTTGATTTTTCCTGCAACACCCTTTTAGACTGTCTTCATAAACTGCTTAACGACATTAGGAGTTGGCCTTGAAATACTATATAACACAGATATAGTTGGCATTTCTGAGGCAAAAAAAAAAAAACAGATTGAAAAAATGTAAAAAGATCCACAAAGTTACAGTCTCCTATAAAAACATATCTTTCAAGAAAATTCAGTTATTAACAGTTAACTCAGGTTTTAATCGCATCATACTTGCTTCAAGCAAGAAAACATGAGTTAAAATTTAATAGTTAAAGAGACAAATATATGTATAATGAAATAGTATTTACAAATTTTTATAAGCCTAGACTCATGCTCAAAGTAAAGTAGAAAACCACATCAAAGGATTAGTAGCAGCAGAAAAATTCACAGGTAGGCAGATTTCAGTTCTATATAAAGAAGGAAAGTCTACCAATTATAGCTATAGAGTAAGCCTTTTAAAACACCATGAGATGGAAACACTACTACAAGTGTAGGAAATACAAGAATGTTCTCTGCAGCATTATTTAAGGAAGGGAAGTATATAAATTATGATACATCCACATTATGGATTACTACATGGCTGTTAAAAACATAGTACATTTTTT
>NW_005310701.1:0-864 GCF_000412655.1 Myotis brandtii
GAATCAGTTATGTGATGTACGTAACTCACCAAGCACAGTGCCTCACACATATCGGCAATGGTCTCTCCCCTTCAACTTCACTGCCCTGTGCTTTTAAAATTCTCATTCTCCCTCCACATGAAGGGAGATGATTTGGTGAGGCTGGAGTTCATTTATATGTATGATTCCCCCGCCCCCCGCCAGCCTCCGAGGGGTTCAGCCTTTTATCCCTGACTGCGGAAGCCTCTGACTAGCCTAAAAGGGACCCCGAGCATCTAAGGTGCAGGTGAGCGGCAGGGTTCTCTTGCTAAGTGGGGGCTGCTCTCTGATTCTGAACTCAAACCTCCTCAAAGTCAGTTCCTCCGTCCACTTGAGTCTTTTCCTAAGAAGCCAGAGAGCTAGGTAAGCCCGAGTCAGAGGCCTGGCAACCCTCCACTGGCTCCCTTCACCGTGAGCCAGAAACGACAACTGTCTGGGCTCCCTGGGGAAGCGGAGCAGCTGCTGGAGGTCCTTGCCCGGGAGCCAGTGGTGCGGAAGCTGGGGCGCTGGCACCGAGGCTTTGTGCACTCATTCCCGCACCCCCTCCAGCTGGCCACGGAGTCCGGGTGGGGAACAGGTGGAGGGAAGAGGAGGAAGGGCCAGGAGCAGCTGGACGCTTGCAAGGATCCCACAGGAAAGGCCCTTCCAAGATCTGAGCACTTGGGCCTCATGAGGGGGAACTAGCTCTGGGGCCCAGCATGGGCCCCACCCCCTGGTGCCTACAGAGGGTCCTCCTAACCCCTTTCCCGGGCTCCAGGCCCCCCCCCCAGCATAGCTGCTGCCCAGCTTCACCCCCCACAGCGGCTCTCGCCATCTCCTGGGCAGCCTCCAGGTCTCCAGGCCCCT
>NW_005310702.1:0-864 GCF_000412655.1 Myotis brandtii
CCACACTGGGGATTGAGCCTGCAACCCAGGCAAGTGCACTGACTGGGAATCGAACCATGATCTCCTGGTTCTTAGGGTGACACTCAACCACTGAGCCGCACTGGCCAGGATCTCTCTCATTTTAATATCTTCAGCTTTAAGTGGCAACCTCACTGCTGCCCCCTTCCTCCACCTCCATTAGAAAGCTCCAGCTCAGCTTATTTAGCTGTAAAATGGAGATACTAACTAATAACACCAAGGCTCAGTATATTGGCTGTCCTCTGCTAATGCTTAATCAACATCAGGTAGTGTCACCATTTCTGTTGTGTTCATTTGCATCATTAGCATAAAGAACATTTGGCATCAAGGAGCTCAAATTACAATCTTATCTATAAATTGGCAAATGGGGGAGAAAGCCTGAATAGGCACACCGTATGCATAAGTAGTCTTTGGTCAAAGCAGGGTCTGGGGACTTCTCCCCTCACCTGAGGGTGAGCTAACAGGACAAGGGGCTTATGGGAAAGGACAACAATGATGCAGAACAAGAGGAGGAGACATACAGCCTCAGTGTGAATGGCCCACAAAAAATCAGAAACAGAGAGTTACTTAGTGCTGAGTGTTTCCAGAAAGGGAAATTGTCTGACATTATTGGGCATCTCCAGTGGGAGCCCAGCCGGAAGTCACAAAGAGTCAGATGACAACTGCCTGAGAAGGAAAAGGAGATGAGTGTTGTGATAAAGACTGTAGGGCCCTGGGGGTGCTTCGGATCCACAGAGGAGGCACTAAATGGTAGAACTGAGGCTGAAAAACAATGACATCAGCAACGGGGAGCAAACTTGACTAGGTCTTTTAGGATTCAGACCCGAATATCCTCCTTCCACTCCT
>NW_005310703.1:0-864 GCF_000412655.1 Myotis brandtii
AAGGCTGGAGGCGGCCAGCAGCAGTGGCGAGCAGCGGCTGCCCCCGCGGTCCGTTAGCGGCTGGCGGCGCAGCGCTCCTTCCAGCCCCGAAGTCTCCTGCAGCCACCAGTCACTGCTGTAGCTCACAACAAAGGAAACATGTGACCGTCCGGGCCAAAACACTGAGCGTCACAGACCCTGGGCCAATCCGAGTGGGCTCCCCACTCGCGGGGCACCCTGGGAGATGTAGTTCCTACTGCGGGGGCGACCACTATGCGAGCGTGTCGAGACCCAGTCCAGGGGCTGGTGATTTGGAAATAGTTTGTTTTAGTTAGAAATAGGTTAAGGAAATACATCGTTTTAGGATTCTAATGAGAACCCTGAGTGGTATGTTTATTGCCACGTCCAAGGCAAAAGCACACATCCATAAAGTTGCATAATCTTAGAGATCTTTTACATTTGACCCCTTGGTTCCCAATTGTGAAATATGAGGGCCTGAGGTGTGAAAGGGACAAGAACGCTGGTCGCTAGACGGCGCAGGGAAACCGTCTTTCTGTGTAAATCTGTAACTGTCAGCTGCATTAAGTCCCGAGTTACCTTTTTATTTTAGACGTACATGCAAATCAAAGTTGTTGTAAATCCCTATTTTCCAAAGCAGATAGATTCACCAAAGGACATTATTTGGCATTTTTGTTTTTGCAGATATTTTTTCAAAGATGGGTATACTCTCAAACATTTAACTAGTTTTTGGTTTCTGATGTCAGAATTATAACTTCTCTCTCTCCTATTCGTTATGAATACAGTCATGCCTTTATTGAATAAAGGATTGTGTTGCAATGACCAGAGGTGTATCCTATATAATAAAAGGCTAATATGCAACTTGAC
>NW_005310704.1:0-864 GCF_000412655.1 Myotis brandtii
CTGCTTAGTTAGTATACCCTCTGCAGGCCAGTTAAGATGCACTTAACTGCCATATATCCTGTTAATTAAATTTTATTATCGCCATTGAAAAAATTTGGAGGCTGAGTCCCAGAGAGAGACTCAGTTATTTTACCTGAGATCAAGCAGATGGTTCCGTGATGTTGGGCTTCAGGCCTAAACCATTCTTACTCCAAAGCTTCTGCCTTTTCTACATGGGAAGCCTCCCTCTGTCCTCATATCATTCTGCAAAATGGTTGCTAGCTTCTACGTGAAGACCTACTATGTTGAGGCACTCACTACTTTCTCAGATGGCCTATGAATGCCTGACTGAAGTTAGTGTTTTACTTAGGCCTGTTAACAAGTGGCTAGTCTTCCCTATTTCTCCTTTCTTTCATCCCTTCTACTCTCTCTTGACTTTGGACACTCCTGCCTAGCCCTGGATGGAGAAGCCCCGAACTTCACTCAGGAAGGGCCAGCTGAGTGCCCTAGCACAAGGGTGCTCCTGCACCCCCAAGAAGGAGTTCTAGGCTGGGGTTACCTTCTCCTTCCTGAGATAACCCATCAGGGATATGTCCTGAAAATTTGTTTCTTAGAAAAAAAAGCCTAGATTTTTTAGCCCTTGCCAATTGTTGCAGTGTAAATATTCCCACCATGGCTGATTTCAAGCTACAAGGTGACATCACTGAAAGCAGAGTGGAGAAGAGATGAGCAGTATCAGCCCCCCTGAGCCCATGGGAGCCAGATCAGTACATTATAGGTTCACCTTCATTTGGCTTTGGGTGGCTCCACGGGAGCTCAGCTCATGGATTTGCCATCATTCTTTTTGTTTCCTCCCTCATAAAACACTCCACCTGCTTGCTAAAC
>NW_005310705.1:0-864 GCF_000412655.1 Myotis brandtii
TGCTTATGAGGAAGAATGGAAATCCTAGCTGGCTTTGCAGGCTCTTAAGACTCTTTCTGTCTTGTTGGGACTTTGTAACAACTTTGGGAGGTGGCCGGGCAGGGGTCGTACTTTGCTTTACTTGGCAGCCGAGTAGACTGACCCCCGAGGCTGGCGAGTGGTGGGATATCTGGCCTCAGGCCATGCATATCCATGTTTATATGGGACTCGATGCTTTGAGATTATTTTAGTATGGGAAATGTGGTGACCATCTTCTTGTCGGTATCTGTTGGGGTTCAGTTCCTCAACAAGCCTGGTAAAACTAAAGCCTGACACCCAGCACAGTCTGGGACAATATGGGCCGAGAAGAACAACAACATAAGGCTGTATAAGCATTCACACTTTGGGATCAACCTCCTGTGCTGACAGATGCCAGGCCCCTGTGCCCTCGCACGAGATGCTGGGCAGGGGAGGGGTCATCTCTAGGCCCCTGCAAGGGAGCGCAGGGAGAGTGACTTACCGCACAGCACGACAGTGATGCTCAAGTGAGACGCTGTTCATAAAGATGTGTATAACATGCATACCTGTTACTCACATGGTTGCTGAGTGAAGGGCTGGTCAGAGAAGCAAGGAAAGACGCCTGCTGACCTTCGCGAGGGTTTTCTACGAAGGATTCTTTTCTTCAGGTGGATTCTTCTGGCCCTGGAGGCAAGTGTGAGGCCAACTTCCGCTGCTCCATTTCTTCATCTATAAATTGGAGAGATTTTTCATTCATTCAAGAGCTTTTACTATGTACTTTCGTTGTTGTTATTGTTAATCTTCACCTGAGGGTATTTTCTCCCCATTGCTTTTTAGAGAGAGTAGAAGGGAGGGGAAGAGACAAAG
>NW_005310706.1:0-864 GCF_000412655.1 Myotis brandtii
GGCCTCTAATAATTTATAAAACACTTCAAAGACTCACTTCATCTATTCTATTCTTTCCATAATTCTATACATATTCCAGCCCCAGGTCTGCTGTGGTAATCTTGGGATTTTTGCATTAGTTCCATGAGGACTTGACTGTCAACTGCTACCTCACTTGTTTTGTGAATTTGCCCTTTTAATCTCATTTCAGCCAGAGAAAAGCAAATCAAACATTTAAATCAACATTTTGCCACAATGTGACTTCAGAATGTATAAATGGAGGGCATGATCTCATCCTGTTTGATTCCACAGAGATCAGACACACAGCCTTTACAAGTTCTGGGTTAAGCAGTACCTGGGCAAACTGCAGTGCACTTGGACTTAGAGGGGCTGAGAAGTACGGAAAATGAGTAACAGTGGAAGGAACTGGGATATTTAAATTGCAGAAATAAAGAAAGGGTAATTATTTAAGAGCAATACAATTTGTGCCATTTGATCCCCAAAGTTCAGAATTAAAAGTAATAGTTAAAAGTTATAGGGGAACACATTGTAACTCAATATGGAGGATAACTTTCTTACAGACAAACCTACCTGATGATGGCACAGGCTGCTTCAGAAGACTACTTTATATCAGGACTTGGTTAGATACACACTGGGAAAGTGGTAGAAAGGATTTAAGCATCAGAAGCAAATTTCTTTAAATACCGAAATTCCATTATATGAATCTAAGATGTGTCAAGAAAAAAAGAAAACTATCTAGATAACGTCAATGAAATAAAAAACCATAATGGGAAACAGTAAGGTTAATGAGAACTTGAGGTTTTCATCAACTTTGACAATAATGAACCATATTTTCTAAGGGTCATTAGCTGACAGCAGACAAAG
>NW_005310707.1:0-864 GCF_000412655.1 Myotis brandtii
TTTTTCTTACCATAAGCAGGCCCATAGCAGTTTGGTCATAAACAAGTCTGATGAAATCATTAGGATTTATATAGCATATTTATGAGGCTGGTAAATTGTTACTCTTCTCTGGTTTGATTTCTCTATACTAACTCCCCAACGTATGCTAGCTGAAATTTCTTAAAAACATTTTAAAGAGTAAAATACAAGAGAGTTGAAGGCTTTATAGGATTTCACAAATAATCTGGACTATTTAAATATAACTATTTTTCTTTAGAATGTCAAAGTCATTTCATGCCACTGGCCCTCTAATAATAAAAGCCTGTAATAAAATTATTCATTATCCACTATTTAGTAACTTATAATAAAATCCTCTAACATAAAATAGATTTATGCAGTTATGAGTTTAAGCAAAAGTATAATAGTTCCATCTAGCTAGAATATGTGAAACTGGTTTAGTTTTATTACTAAATAAACTCAATGTGTCTAGCAGCAAACACTTTAGTCCTCCAAAATTCTGTAAGCACATAATAATTCTGGAATTGTGATCCAGGCCCAAAGTAGGTGGTTCTGAATAACCAGGGGTCCATTGTAGTCCCAAGTAACACTTAATGAACTCCACATTTTGAGTTTCTACATATTAAGTTACATATATGAATAGTTCACTTTCTCATTTTTAATAAATCTAAGACATGTATGTACCAAGAAAGATTGCTGACTAGCATGATAGAGTAAGTTGATACATTTCCCAAAAGAGCTTAGCATTTTGGTTAATATTTTAAGTAAATATAACACTTCTATTAGTCTCTTGGAACTATTAAAACTAGTTTGCAGCTCTGGATAGGTGACTGTTGGTTGGAGCATTGTCCTATACACCAAAAGGTT
>NW_005310708.1:0-864 GCF_000412655.1 Myotis brandtii
TCTAGTAGGTTTATAAAACTTAAAATCTTCAGGAGATTTAGAGGCTGATGATATCTACAGAAACATCCTTTCCTTGCCTTTCTTTCTCCACTAGGAGTTGGGAGAGGTAAAGAATTGTTGATAGAAAATGAAGGAAAGATAAAATGATCAAAGATTACACAGGGGGAAATGCAGGGAGCAGTCTGAAGTCTGCTGTTTCTCTGTGGGAGACCAGATGGCTGATGTCACACACCTGTCACATGCAGTCTCAACAATTGATTTCAGAACTTCTGGAGACACTGACTCATAGCCTAGGAGCTACAGCTGGCACAGTGCTACGCATACAACTCAGGGACAACTTGTCCTCAGAGTGAAGGGTTACTGATGGCGGCTCTTTGAACCTGACAACTCAGCGTCAGGAACAGTGGAGGTTAGGTAAACATTGAGGATGAAAATGTCTTTCCCTCAGTTTACCACCATCCACTCTCCAGATGTTCCTTGATTTATGATGAGATTACATCTCAGTAAACTCATTGTAAGTTGAAAATGGATCTCATACACCAAACCTACTGAATATCACAGCTTAACCTAACTTATCTTAAATGTGCTCATTACATTAGCCTAAGGTTGGGCAAAATAATCTTGAGTTTCAGCTTAAGAATAATTGCCTTCCTGTTCTCACCAAAAGCAGGAGACACAGATGGGCATTTTGTAGATAAGATTGGATGCAAAACACAAAACACAATATATATATTTAAAAAAAGTGATGGCAACACAGTACATTGTAGAGTAGCATAATTTACTCTCCCGATCATGTGGCTGACTGCATCACAGCGAGTGTTATACTGCATATCACTAACCCGGGAAAAGACAAATTCAAAATCT
>NW_005310709.1:0-864 GCF_000412655.1 Myotis brandtii
CCCGAACCTGGGCATGTGCCCTGACCAGGAATTGAACCTCTTGGTTCATAGGTAGGATGCTCAACCACTAAGCTATGCAAGCCAGGCAATCCTGGAACAGGATAACAATTGGCTCTCACCAGCCAGGAGTCTGCTCCAAGACACCACTACTTACTACCTGGGTGATAGGGGCGCTCAGTCTTACTGAACTTCAATTTCTTCAAATACTTAAGTGGGTTTTAGTGAGAATCCAATTGATAAAATGTATCCCCTACTATAGCCTCAGGCATAAAACAGATCCTTTTTAAATATCAGATGAGTAATGAAAATTGGAGAAAATGTATTGAAATGTCAAGTTTCGCATTGTTTTAGCTATAAGACACATCTAAATAAAATTCTTTGACAGGTTTCACTAGAGTACAGCCTCCAGCTTTCAACTGTAACCTAAATTAATTTCTAATCTAATATTTCTGTATTCACTCTTCTCTGAACCTCCTAACCCTCCCTAAAGGAGCTTTAAAAATACAATTAAACAGGCACAGGGGAGAGAGATGTTCTTAAGAGTCTAGAAACTATCCTCTCAGGCCCCAGCAGAGAGGAGACTGCACCCAAGGGTGTAACTGCTAAGTCCTGAGTACTCACACGAGCCCTGAGGGGCAGGCATTCCCACCTTCACTGCAATGGCGAGGAAACAAGGTTCAGAAAGGCCCAATACCTTTCTGCCTCACTAGGACATGGCAGAAACGAGAGATCCCAGCCCAGATTCCTCATCTGTCACTGAATCATCTTGTCCTAACGGCACCTGTTGATAATACTGGACTGACTACCAGGAAACCTGAAAACTCAAACACCTAACAGGAGATGGTTAAACAGCCTGTGGCACAT
>NW_005310710.1:0-864 GCF_000412655.1 Myotis brandtii
GTAGTTTGAGGACCCCTGCTCTAGAAGGACAGTCCCCTCCAGGGGCAGCTGGGACCCTGGTGACCTGCCCTGTGGCTCTGACAGCGCCCCCTGCCGGCCCCCAGCTCTGTGTGGTGATGATTTTTGTCATTTACCGCAGCATCATAAGCCCTGCCATGTCCCATGTGGGCAACCCATGCTCATGACCCAAGTAAGTGCCCCTTGGGGAAACGGAGGGTGGGAGCACTGTTCCGGCCCCAGGCCCAATGTGGGGATCCTTAGGTTCCTTCCATCACATGGCTGGGCCCCAGCTGATGGCTGTCCCTCTGCCTAGGCTGGCAACATTGCCAACACCTGCAGCACTGCTACTGACCCTCCTCTTGGGCCAGGTCTGCACCTCACTGGCTGAGCAGCTCACCAGGAGGGGTGAGTGAGGGCAGGGGGTCGCAGTGGTGTCCTGGCATCAGTTGGGAACTCAGAGCTTGAAGCTCCTGCATTGGTGTCACCAGCCTGTTCGGCTACCTCACACCCCAGCCGGTTATCTCTGGGCTGGCCAGGGGCACACGGTTGGTATCAGGGGGAGGTGAGTTGGGGACAGAGCATATGAGCTGACTTGATGGGTTGTGCCAGCCCCCTTGCACCCAATAGAACTGTGGCCAGCTCTGCCCTTTGCCCAGAATGTACAGAATCCATCCCCTCCATGGAGATGCCTTCACTTTCAAAGTCTTCATCTTCCAGTTTATCCATTTCTGTTCCTCTCCCTTCTATGTGACATTCTTCAGAGGCAGCGAGGAGCCCCTCCCCTCTGAAGCTGTTGCCTCCCAAGGAGGTGACCCAGCAGAGCACAGCGTCCTTGAGCCTCCAGACTTTTCTCTATCAGCGTCT
>NW_005310711.1:0-864 GCF_000412655.1 Myotis brandtii
AAAAAAAAATCCTCCTCCTGTGAGGATTTTTAAAAAAGCAAAACAAAACTAGAGTTTTAGGAAAAAGGCATGTGAGGTTTTTCTGGAAAAGGTCAAAACTGTTTCCTTTGGAGAATATTGCTATGAATTTCGGCATTTGTAGCATTATGTTATGTTGATTGCTGTGGTGTTTTGAGTTTTATTTTGGAGAAATAGGAGAGTCAACAGGCTGGCGGTGTGCACAGAAGTGCGGTTACAAGTGCAGTTAAAGAGCAAATTCATTGGGCTGCCTTGCTAGGCCTGTGAGGTAACTGGTGCTGGACCATAGTTCCTGATGTTTTAAAATCTTTCCTTTTGTTTTCAGCTAGTGACTATACTCTCTACCCGTTTTCCACACAAAACCCCAAAGACTTCCGGAATCTCCTGTCCGTGTATTTGGATGCAGCCTTTTTCCCCTGCTTGCGAGAACTCGATTTCTGGCAGGAGGGATGGCGACTGGAACATGAGAATCCGAGTGACCCCCAGACAGCCTTGGTCTTCAAGGGGGTTGTCTTCAATGAGATGAAGGGAGCGTTTGTGAGTTTTTTCCTTTCTATATTGTATTAAAAGCAATACATTTTAATGTATTTCATTTTACTATATTTCATTTTACTCTGTAAAATATTGAAATATAAGTAGGTTTGGAAAATAATCGACATCCTGCTATGTCATTTAATATTCTCATTGTGTGAGGTTTATTAGCTGGCGGAACAATGAAGGGCCAGGCTCCCGGTCACCCTAGAACTTGCTCTTCCAGACGAGCAGTTCTGTGGTCTGGGGACCCCCTATATGATCTGCAGGAGGTCTGTGAGAAAATAATATTTTCATGACAGAAGTAAGACATCT
>NW_005310712.1:0-864 GCF_000412655.1 Myotis brandtii
TTGATTTCTTGCCTCCGGCTTATGAGATACCTTCTCCATCCTTTCCCTACAGCTCTGTCCCCTCCCTTTTCCCCATCCTGCTTCCTATTCTCATTTTCCAGAAGTCCTTTCCTGTTTAACTGCAACTGGTTAACTGCCCTCTCTCTTTTCTCTCTTATTCCCTCAGTCCAGGAGTCCACAGTTCTGTCCAGCTAGAAGGCCAATCCGTGTTTCTCTGCCTCTCTACGCGTATCTCTGTCTGAGAAATGAGCTTGTATATGGCCTTCCAAATCAGCTGGGGCAGGTGGCTTTGCTTGGGGCTGAACCTCCACAGGGGTATAAACTGTGTTTCCTCCCCCTGACTCTCCTCCCAGACGTGGAATATGGTCTTGGATCTCGGGCCCAATCTCACATTTCTTTCTCGTGTTCTTCCTGTCTTGGCAGAGTTCTTTATTGATGGGCTCGGGAGCCTGTTCGTGGGTTCGTGCCCAGACGTGATTATAGGTCACCAGGCCCATTCTCCAGAGGTGGACCTGGAGCTGGCTGCCCTGGAGAAGACCTACAGCAAGTACCGGGCCAATACCAATGCCCAGATCCAGTTCAAGCTGGCTCTCCACTACTTCAAGAACCATCTCCAATGCTCCACATAAAGGTGCCCGGGCATCGGGAAAGCGCTAGGCTGACTGGTGTGGGCATCTGGAACAGTGGAACCGGTGGTCAGGCTACCAAAACACGGACTCCTAAAAAAGATAAATATCATAATAAACCATATAGTGTGTTTGGCAAATGGGATGGGTTCAATTACTGGAAAGACCGATCAAAGGCTAGAGGTCATTAGGAATGGACCATTCAGGAGAAACCAAGATGGCGGCATAGGTAAACACT
>NW_005310713.1:0-864 GCF_000412655.1 Myotis brandtii
GGGGGCAACTACATGGTTGATGGGCAATCAAAAATAGCCTTGATTTCCCTCTTTCTTTGGGGATCCCTCCCACCTGTGATGGCCTAATGGCTCCCACCCCACCCCACAGCTATTTCCCAAGGCTCTTACATCATCTCCACTCCCACAGACCTCGGTCAGGAAGGATGAACCACCAGCCCTGGTCCCCAAGACACCAGACGTCAGAAAAAGGTCTCCCTCACTCTGGTCAAATTCAAAGTCAATTTGGAAGGCCAGTGGGAGGAATGGAGCTGACAGTGTTTAATAAAAATTGCTCAGCTGGGTTATCTTCCTGGAGGGACATGCACTGGGCCTTCCTGGGGCTCAGTATTTCTTTCCCACCACTGCGCCCCACCCCAGGGCCAGTGGGACATGTTGGGGGAATCTGGAAGCAAGTGGAAAAGACCCCTTTCTGGCTGCCTTTCCTTCCAGCAAAAATAAAATCACCACTATTGGATACCCGCCATATACTCGGCACAGGGCTCGGCCATTTACTCACATTACTTCCATTCAGAAAGGATGGCATTGGCTCCGTTTTCATCTCTAAGTGCCATGAGCATCCTGGGCAGGGCCAGGCTAGCATTGGGACCAATAATCAGCCAAACTTGACCATGGAAGGTAGAGCGGGAAGGCTGCAGTGAAAGATGAGGAAAGTGCTACTTGTGTGTCCCCACAAACAATGCCCCCCCCCCCCACACACACACAGGCACATGCACACACACAGGCACACTCACCCTCCTCTCTCTTGGCCAGATGGGTGCTGGCTTTACCAGTCAACAGAGGATAGCCAGAGGGAGGAGGCTGCCACTGAGAAGGTTGAGTGTCAGAAGCCAGGGACACAGTGGG
>NW_005310714.1:0-864 GCF_000412655.1 Myotis brandtii
GAGGCAGCTGATTGATGTTTCTCATCAATGTTTCTATTTCTTTATCCCTCTCCCTTCCCCTCTCTCTAAAAAAATAAATAAAATAAAAAAAATTTTAAACAGTATGAATATAGGGAATAGTAGGGAATAAAATGGTGATCGATTGGGAAGGGAAAATGCAGAAGAAAGACAGAAATTGATCCTTCACATATCCTCTTACCTTGATGGAAACCGAAACACAATTGGTGACTTAAAAAAAAAACATTATCATTTATCCAATTAGGGGAGGAAAAAGTGTAATACTACTTTGGTTTTATATCCTTGCAGTCTTTATTCTTTCCATTACTAGTGTGAGTATACACTGATGCAACCAAATATGGAGAGCAATTTGGCCAAGGCTTCAGTGGACCATGACCTAGAAGCTGTCAGAGGACTCTCTTCCTCCTGCCTCACTCCAGCAGCATTAGCCTTGGTAGAGATTGCTGCTCTCTCCATGCTGGAAACAGGCAGGAAGGAGGAGAGGAGGGTGAAGGTGCTAGGTGACTGGGGAGGAGTTAACACTTATTCAGCTGGAACTCAGCAGAAAAGTGCAGCCAGTAAGAGCACTGACTCTGTTATACAGACTGCCTGAGCTTGACTCTCGCCTCTGCCTGTGACTTTTGGCCAGTTACCCAAACTCAGAGCTTTAGTTGTCTCCTCTGTAAAATATAGGTTATTATAGGACGTAGGGTTGTGGCAGTAAGTAAATGAACTACTCTATGTAAGGCACATGTAACAGTGCCTAGGCATGTTCAGCAGTTAAAAGCATTGGCTCTTTCTGCTATAGATCAGGCCTTCTTTGCTTCTTGAATGATGGACCTAAGAGAAGAGTGGGCTTTTGGGGGT
>NW_005310715.1:0-864 GCF_000412655.1 Myotis brandtii
TTCCTGGATCTGTGGTTTAATTTCTTTCATTAATATTGCAAAAAGCTCACTCCAGGGAACGCTCGTTGCCAATTTACCAGTGGACTCTTCTGTATAGGCTGGGGGCGGGGGAATACCGGGACAGTCCTGGCAAAGCCAGCACCCGTCTCCCAGCTCACATGGCACAGATGGCCGTCCATCATCTTTACTGCGGACCCAAGGGATGCCTGGCAGCCCTCCCAGTGCGTACTCACGTCATGGGTTCACACAGACCAGGCCAGAAAGAGTCCTGATTAAATTCCCACTCAGAGTCCTAGTGCAGGATGATGCTCCAGTGTAAATGAGTGCAGAATACGAGTCCACTAAGGCGCCCATGAAAGCATGCGCAGTTTGTGCAGCTGTCATCCAGAAAACGTTTTGAACGCCACGGCTTTGGAATGCGCAGCGCAGTTCCTGGGCTATTTCTTGCTTCGCGTGCTTTACACATATTCAATGATCAAGAACTGCCTTAAATGCTGAAGTCATTTTCACTTTGCACTGAAGTTAAAGACAGAGTGGTCAAATAGGAGGCGAGGTGAGGCGGCCTGAGGCAGCTCGAGTTGTGTGTACTAGTAGAGACTCCGCCCAGAACTAGGTTCCGGTGTTGCCCTAGGCAAGACGCTGTCTCTCTTTTGTTTCATTTTCCCCATTTACAAAATGAAGAGAACTTAAGAGGAGAATCCATCACAAGGCCCCTTTAGAAATTAAACAAGAAATTTAAAGTGTGCTATTTCCTCCAATTTCATTCTCTTTCTCAAGCTCCCACTTTTCTCTCTTCCTCCTTGAGCTGCTAAACCAGCCTGTGTCCACATCCTAACTCCCACCCACGTGCCAACCTCATCGCAG
>NW_005310716.1:0-864 GCF_000412655.1 Myotis brandtii
CCACTTTGTGGGTCTCATCAAGCAGTGCTCTGCAACCCTGTCCCCAACCGTCCTCCTGAGGCTAACACACAAGATCTGTAAGAGGAAAGAGTGATCTAGAGACTGCAAAGGCGGGGAGGGGATGCTCTCAATAAATGACAGTAAATCCTAAAAAAAACAACCCATTTCTTGAAATGTGCACATGGCTTTTCTATCTGTATCGCATTAGTCATGTGGTCATATGTCCAGCTAAAATTCCATAGTTTTTTACAGTGGACAAAAGAGAGGTTAAATATTAGAAAAATGTTAGCAGTCTTCGCATAGTGATCATTCTTTGTATAGCAGTGTTTTGCAATCTTTTACAATCCATAACCCTTCAGCTGAGATTTTATTGAACTTTATTTTTTTAGTTTGTTTTATTAATACAACCAAATTAGAGCTTTATTTTATAAATAAGAAATTGTGATATTAAAAGGGCTTTTTTTAGTGATGTATCACTTTTTCTGCACCCATATTGGAATCAGTGATTTAAAGGAATGAGTAATCAATTCAACTCATTTATGATTTTCACTTTTACCTTGTAGGTGCTTCAACACTTTCTCAACAGAATCATTATATGAAAATGCAATCTAAGGTTCAAATTTTAGAAGAGAAGACTAAAGAGGCTGAGAGAACAGCTGAACTGGCTGAGGCTGATGCTAAGGAAAAGGATAAAGAACTAGTTGAGACTCTGAAGCGATTAAAAGATTATGAATCTGTATGTATTCTTATCTTGTCAATCAAGTTTAGAATTTTTCTTGACACAGTTAGACTGTCCTTTGCCATTTACTGCATACCATCTAAAAGCATTCCAGAAATATAATAAAGATTATCCTGCCCTGACCC
>NW_005310717.1:0-864 GCF_000412655.1 Myotis brandtii
ACGGTCCGCCCCGTCCGGGGACGCCGTGAATCCCTCCGCCACCACCGTCCGAGTGGGCCCCCTCCCCCGGTTCTACCTCCCTTGCGCTCGCAGGAGGCGGCTGCAGCGTCGCGAAGCCCGGAGTCTGGGAGTGGGGGTTTCCCTGGGGTCCGTCGGCAAACGGTGCGGGAAGCGGACAGGGACTATCTTCTAGCGCGGAGGCGCACGTGGGTTGGAGTGCATAGCATCCATGACGCCAGCGGGAAAGGACCGTGAGATGGAAAAATAAGACAGAGCGGAAATGGCCAATCGGAGGGCGCAAGAGCCTGATTGGCGGTGCCACCGGCCATTCGTGAAGAGGCCACGCCCTCTCTCTGCGGACAGCGAAGAAAGAGGCGGGACTCTCCAAGAGAGAGGCCACGAGAAACGGCGGGGGTGGGCTTTGCAGTTTCATTCTCAGGTTTGCGTGGGCGCCCGCGCGGCCTCTCGGGCGTCGTCGAGTCTGCGTTCCTAGGGCTAGCCCAGGTGCTGGGTGTTGCGAGCGGGCGAACGAATCAGACCCATTTCACGGGCTGGGAAACTAAGGCCAACTCTGTTTCAGGGTCAGAGAGCCCCACGTGGGACTTGCGCTGTGCCTCTGACTCGCTGGGTCTCAGTTTCCCCATCTGTAATATGGAATTTGGACCTGAGTTTGAACAGGACTAAGGCCAGACCAAGCCTTCTGATTCTCAGTGATCTGTCTCTTTGTAGGTCCAGAGTTCCCCCCACAGCCAGGGGCTCCTCAGCTTTTGAAGACCACAGACCTTATAGGAGTAATAATTATTATAAATTAACTAACACACTCTTTCATGGCTCCCTGTGCCTCCCGAGAAATAGTTACACTGC
>NW_005310718.1:0-864 GCF_000412655.1 Myotis brandtii
TCCACAATATTGATCAAATCACATTAGGAAGACTGGAGGAGAATTCCAAAGTTTTTAATAGTGAACAAGCAAAAGGAAAAAGTTTGGTGTTGAAGAAACCCCTGAGACTAAAGTCTTCATTGCTGGTGCCCTCGATGTCTATGTGTTTCTCCACCAGACTAAAGGGTTCCCGCAGTGTTGCTGCTCTAGAGGGAGTGTTTTTGTTGAAAGACAAAGGAAAAGGATGTTGATGGAATTGTTAACAAAAATAGCATAACTGAACAAGAAATCCAGTATGAAAAGAAAGGAAGCCAGTCCACGCAGAAGTTTGCAAACTGAAAAAAGTGAGAGAGCGGAGGGGAGAGTCTGGGGCCGGAACAGCTGTGGCCATGTGAGTTGGAGGCGGCAGCCCAGATCCTTCCATGACACACGCTGAGCATGAACAAGGAGCCCACAGTCTTTCGGAGGCAGAAGCGAGAGGTGGAGGCAGGAAAGTTGGCAAGTCACCTCATCTCACACCTTCAGTCCTTCACCGTAATCACAGAGAGACATGCTAACGATGAGGCAAGAGGTGCCATCAAATGTCATTTCTGCCCCCCAAAATCCCACTATTTTGTAAGAGAATATTTCTTGGGTAAATCACAGAAGTGTAAGAAGTAATTCCTAGAAGGAATGGGCTTAGGAAACAAGTTTCAGAGGTGGAGGAAGGGCCCTGGGAGCGTGGGAGTGAGGAAGCTAAGGCATCAGGCGGTGGGGTGGGGTGTGGGAGGGGAGAGACAGGGGGTGCTCCCAGGAGGGAGGGCCTCTGGCTCCTCTGTCCTAAGGCTTTAAGGCTGGAGATCTCAATAGCAGAGTCAGCAGCTTCCCAGGTGTGTCCTTTCAGGG
>NW_005310719.1:0-864 GCF_000412655.1 Myotis brandtii
GCATTAGAAAGGTTGAGAACCACTGATATAGGGTCTCCTTTCTAACCAACATTTTTGTGAGAAACAAAAAAGCAAATATAGCACACAGTTCCTATCCTGATGACTTCACAAAACATAGTGATTAGGAAAAATATTATCCCATGATAATATTATATACATTCTCTAATAATAAATGTAGCTAATAGTTAATATTTGTTGAACTTCTTACTGCAAAGCAGGCATTGCATTAGGAGTTTACCTGTATTATCTCATGGAATTTTCAACAAGATAATAGCCTATGTTTTGTTGTATTTGTTTTATGAATTAGAAAAAATACACAAGAGATTAAGGAACTTTACCAAGGTCATGCAGCTGATATCTGAATCCAGGCACTATTAATCCCAGCATGTGAATGTAATAGAGGAAAAGATAAGCTAGCAAGTTATATTACCAAGAGCTTCATAGAAAACTTGAACCATGGTTTAGCCCTTGAATAATTATGTGAAACGTAAGAACACAGAGATTCCAAATGGGGGGAAGAGGTGAGGAGAGGCCCAATACAGGATGATTATATGGTCCGTTGAGACTCATCTAGAATAATAGTGAGCTTATTTTGCTGACTGCTCATATCGTCATGCTGACTGTGCTGACTCATACAGTTATTACCCTCAAGGAGGAGCCTAATATTGTCCATCATCATGTGACCTTTCCCTTATCTACTTTCACTTCCACTTTGTAAATTATTATTTCACAATTGTAACAGTTCCCTCATACCTCTTTAATCCTCACTGTAAGAAAAATAGAAGAAAATCTCCACTAGTCCTACCATCACATCTACCGCCTTACTTGCATTTGTAGCTTTATACTCTACCTTCCCTCACATTG
>NW_005310720.1:0-864 GCF_000412655.1 Myotis brandtii
GTTGAATAAGAGTTGTAAAAGCGGACATCCCTGTCTTGTTCCCAATCTTAAGGGAAATTTCTTTGGGAATGGTCCCTCTTCCAACATGTGTGCTTCTGGTGGACTGCCACCTCCCACTACTAAGAACTGGAATCTTGAGCAGAGACACACAGGGACTGAGTTATCCATGATGTAGCCCTGCACAGTTTAGGATCACTGAGCCTCAGTTTTCCCTTCAGCAAAATGAGGTTTGTATACCTCACTGAGTTGATTGAGCATTCAGTGAGATGTTGTCCATGAAAGCTTTGACGCTGAGTTGTTATTTAATGAACGATAGTTACTATGCTTTGAGCTTAGTTGTCCAAGGGACAATTCTTTCTTCCTCGAAAGAAGGCAAGGCAGAAGCAGACTCTTTATACTGTAGAGACAGCAAATACATATTATTTATGGTACTTGAGAAGAACATCAAACCATTCAGTGACAAATTAGCAATAGATAATCAGGGTGATTGTGAACTGTGGGATGATACACTGCTGTTTTGTTATAATACCATTGTTAAAACTCATGATCCTTCATTCTTTAGCAAAATCAATGAGAGGAAAGAAACTCAGCCACTTGGGGGTAGGGGGTTTGGAGGGAGATATGGAAGGAATAAGAAGGATAGTAGTCTATAAAGGAGTAGCCATTCAGACACCCAGTGGCCAATCTCTCTTTTAATGAATAGAATTGTGGTGAAACTCTAGCATGTTAATAAATGTTCCACTATGGGTGGTGAGAACTTCAAAAGCAAACCAGTGCATATTGAATTTGATAATAAGAATATAGGGAATTATAAATGAGATGTCCAGGAGGCATCTGTGTTAAGGAAACCTAGGATCAGACTTT
>NW_005310721.1:0-864 GCF_000412655.1 Myotis brandtii
AAAAATAAATAAATAAAAAGTAAGAATGAGCATAAGTAGAATAGCGTTAGGTACCTGTAGAAAATGCCTATGGCCAAGGTCATATAACCAGGGCTGTTCTGACAGTTTCTCAAAAGACTGTGGGGCTTCTCCAAAAGTCCACCAAATATGGCAATCTAAAAAGTTTAAACATAAATGAGATTAATTAATTTGTAGCATAGCTATATCCTGGCACAGGGTAATGGTGAATTAGTGTAATGAAATACCACAAGTATACGAAGATGCCAGTTATCTAGACAGAAATATTCTTAGTTGTGAAAAAAAAACAACAAAAAAAAAACAAGTCATGATACTCTTATAAATAATCATCTTTCCCTTTTTTTGCTAAAAATTAAGCTTGCAGGTCTTGCAATTTATATCGCTTTATGAACATATTAAAAATTCAAAATAGCAATTATCTTTCCATATATAAATTACAAATTAATACATCAATGTTCTAATTATAAATTAGAAAATTAGTTAACTTCAGCATGAACTCAATACCTTTCTATGAATACATGTTTATCTTCTGATTTTGACAAAACTGAAGAACAGAACTAAGCTTAGAATATTTTAATAGGATTCAAACACCAGATGAGACCAGCTGGCCAAACAGCCTGAGCAGCTGGTCAAACAGCTTCTAAATTTCTGTCAACTTATTCACAGAAAAATCCCAGGCATGATCCTGGTTGAGTGCTATTTGAGTTCTACTGAAACTGTGTTCAGTTTTATTGAGAAAAATATTCCTTTCTTTAGTGCTTCATCCGTAGATAAAATAAAATAAGCTTCTATTTAATAAAAATAAGGCTTGCTACTACTACTACTCAAGGCTTGAAAAATACAGTC
>NW_005310722.1:0-864 GCF_000412655.1 Myotis brandtii
CTGTTTATAGAAAATGAGATGAAATTGAAACAGAATTAGATCCATGGAGATAAATCAGTGGATCCATTCAAAGTTCCACAGGCAGCGTTTGTGTCTGGATACTTCAAGGATGATTTATTAAAATTAAGTTAATATTTTTAAATTATAATTAAATTAGTATTTTTATGATATTTTGGTCTATTCAGCATTTAAGTATGTTCCGTCACCCTGCCTGGGGCCACTCGTCCGAGCCACCTGGCCTCCCATCCCCATCTGTCCCAGGGACACCGTGCTGCTGTCCTAGGCGAGGAGCGGGGCCACTCAGGAAAGGCCTTAGGGTTCTGCTGAGAATCAGGGTCTCTCGCTGTAGCTCCATTTGGATGTCACCTCCCCAAGTCTTCCTTCAATGACGGACTTTTCCTCCTACGGGACCTGCTGTCAAAGCTCACCTGTTGGGGTCCTTCTTCCCCACTCCAGGGGGAGCGGGCACACAGCACAGCCCCCACTTGTCATCCTGATGCGCAGTCTCAACAATGTCACTCTCCCGCAATGCGAGCTCCTCGTGTGATAATTTGCCTTTTATGATCCTTTATCATCCCCTGGCCATCGGTATCAGCTGACATTGGCGGATGAAACAGCTGTGATGGGCATTCCACCCTTGTCCAAGGAAGGTCCCACCATCAAAACATTAGAGTCACTTCAAATCCATCTCAGAGAAGCTGAGAGTTGGCTGAGTGTAGCCAAAACGGACATCTGCGCCAGATCCCCTCTGTTTCTGAGGAGGACTCTGGGGCGAGTCTTCCCGACAGATCCCTCTGGCTGTGCTCACCTGGAAGGCAGGCTCGTGCCTGAGAGAGGGCGCTCTGTGGGTTCACAGGGTCCAAT
>NW_005310723.1:0-864 GCF_000412655.1 Myotis brandtii
GGCAGGGGAGACAGGAGAAGCTACTGAGCCAGAGAGTTTAGGTACCGCTAAGATGTGAGGTGTGAAGCGGTGAGTCTAGGGGGCAGTGTGCAGCAGCTCAGATAATAGCTGTGGGTACAGAGACTACTACTACTGTATAGGAAAGATATGTATTTACCAGCCGGTGTATGGCTTGCCTGATGGCTATGTGGCCACTGGCTTCTGTAATAAAGACAAATTCTAATACACCCACAACTTCTCATGGTTTCATCATCTAAGACCCAACACCTGTAACTAGTGAGCAAAAAATAAAGGAGGAACTTGGGCAAAGTTCCCAACAGTTAGTACAGTGGGCAGGCCTTGGGAAGAATTTAGAGGATACATGGACTCAGAACAACTCAGAGCAGCTGGACTGAGCAGTGCTCCTGCTGTGCCCTGACAGTGCCCTAATTCAGTATTGAACCTGAACTTTGATGTATTGGGAGGGAGTTTTAACCAACTGATCTACCTAGCCAGGGCACTTTGCTCATGTTCTTAATAAATCTACATAAAGAGGTTGAGTTTGATGTTTTATATTTAATTTTGACATTATAATGTTAATTTATCATTTCAAAATAAAATGTTTCCAATATTTTAGTCATATCCTCACATGTTCATTATATGGAAATCTTTCAGCAGAATTAAATTATATAGAAGTTAGAAAGTGACTTTGATGTAAGCATTTTCAGTAATCACTATTATCACATGAGTGTAAATATGACTGCACAGATAAATATGTGGCAGCTATTATTTAAATATATTGTGGTAAATCTACTTTATATAATGAAGCAATTGTCAGTAAAAGCTACTGTACTTCATAATTACCACAGTTTCAAAAGAATTACT
>NW_005310724.1:0-865 GCF_000412655.1 Myotis brandtii
GACGGAAGGTGCAGCACAGGCAGTGGGCTGGGTGGTCAGAGCACCTGGCAGGGCAGTGTGGCTCCTCAGGGTACTTCCCAACCCCTGTCTGTACCGTGAGAATGAAAGTCGCACTTCCTCTCAGCTGCTGTGCGACTGAATGAAACGATGCATGTGCAGCACTAGATCAGCCTCCCTGAGCTGCCTTTGCGGGCCGAGGCCTCCGTGCTGTGGTCGGGGTGACTTCAGACAGCTCGGCTGCCACATGCTATTAGACTTCTCCCGCCCCCCTCCCTCTCTCTCTCTCTCTTTTCTAATGTCATTTCTTCCTCACATTTGTTGTCTCTCTCCTCCATCCCAACTTCTGATTCAGTTTGCTAAGGGGCACATATAAAAGTACTATATGTTTACCTTCTCAATTAAAAAGCAACATGGCCATGTGTTAAATCACTGTCCCAAACTGGCAGAGGCTTAAATATACCCTTAACATTTCTCTGTGTAAATCTCTACATAGGAGCAGACAAAGGCCTCCAAATCATGGAGAAAAAGCACTCATTCATCACAGGCACCTAAAAGGAAGTGCTCCTGGCTGGAGAGCAGCACCGGCCTGGCCGTATTCAAGCGGCACGCAGATGGTTATGGCGTGTCCGGCGCTGTTCCGGTTCGGGATCATTTCCACACACGAGACCGAATTATGAGCCAACACCTCACTGGCCCCCTGGACTCCAAGCCCACACCTTCCATCACATGCTTTGAAGAAAAAACTGAACATCTCAGGAAAGATGACCTATGTAATTTCCTAGACAAATGAGTATAGATTTCCTTTCCTAAATCTACCGAAGTTCTGATGTGATGTGAATCTGACATCTGATGCTAACGTGGCGGG
>NW_005310725.1:0-865 GCF_000412655.1 Myotis brandtii
ACTGCAAGGCAGTTCTCCAAGCCAACGCATAATTATATATATATTTAGCAGACAAACTGTTAAAAGAATCAGTCCCCTGAAAGTACAAACAGGAAATTTGAAAGAATATTTTTTTCCTACCACTTTGGGACAATTTTAAAGTGAAGGAGAGATCAAAATAACGACATTCCCCTTAGAGTTCAGCACATTTTAGGTGGATTCCAGGATGACTCTTTTAATGCTCTGCCATTTGGGTGATGTAACAATCACAGCCAATCCACGTACGGAAATCAGGAAAGAAAAACCAGGTTTACTCATAGTCAAGAAAAAGGAATCTACGTAAGACTAGATCATAACAAGTAAAACCCATTCCGCCTTCCACATTTAAAGACTCCATTAGTGATAACGAAGATCCTTCTTGCTGGGATGACGCCATTTGATGCCTGGCTTGCTCAGTCATTCCCGCGAGTCTCCTCTCCTCTGACAGACCAGAAGGATGAACGCTAGAATGTTCTGTTCCGTGCTGCAGGGAGGCTGCCCAGGCGCCTGTCAGTGTCTGCGTTTCTGCCTTCCCTTCTTCCTTCATCTATTTTCTCCGCTCACCCACCTTGTCATGATTGCAAATCACTTGGTTTATTCTATTAGACACATGTCACTTTGAAAAGCCACCACTTGTCAAACTGTTCTTGGATAGCGTTTCAAATCACATTCACTTCCCTCTACAAGCAGGTTACCTCGCATTTCAAAATCACATATATTCCATCATGTACAGCATTCTTCTTTTGGAGGGCAGAATCCCGAGTCGTCCGCTTTTTACATCCGAGCTGATATTTTAACAAAAACAAACTCTATGTTATTCTGTTAGAGCAGTGATGGCGAACCTATG
>NW_005310726.1:0-865 GCF_000412655.1 Myotis brandtii
CTGGGTCTCTATTTCTAATAATCAGAAGATTACCAAACTAAAAGTAATTGTTTCCGTCACCCAAAACACTATCAACACGACGTGGTTCATTTTGAGGGGATATATATGGAGTTTAGTAGATAGAAGCCTAATATAAGTGTCATTTTGTCTTTTCTGGAGAAACGGGTATTGTGCACGGAGGGGGCTGGTCTGCCTGGAAGCTGACTATGATTGCTGTAGGTGTTTGCTGCAGTGGGCAGTGGGCTTCCACCGTGACCTTGAGAATCCAGCTCTCAAGACCCTTTACTTTGTTTTGATTCCCATTGTGCTTGGACATGCCTACTTACTAACCTTCCAATGACGAATCCACTTTGTTCCCTGGGAGAAGAGGCCCTGGATGGAGGCGGTGTAAGAGTTTCTGTCTATAAAGGAGCCTCCTCCGTGGTCTATTTAAAAACGGCCTCTCTGGTTTATAGTGAGTTGATTGACATGCATCAGTCTTTCGGAATCCAGCCAGCCAAGGCCAGATCCCGGATCCTGGTTCATTCATTAAGTTAAGACCACCCTGTCGGGACTCTTGGGAGGCAGCCATCCATCTTTCCGTGCTGACATTCCAACCAAATCAGGCTTCCTTCTTGTATACATGACAATTATTAGTGTTGCCCATTGTCAAGTTAATATACTCTACAGCCTCAGCTCGCTCAAATCATTTTTTTTTTGATCCCCAAAATGACAGCAATGCATTAAATCAATTCCATGAAGACATCAGTCATACTGGCATGGCTGCCTTTCAGATAACTATATGTCTTGGAATTTCAACCTTCCGAATTGTTACAGAAGGGACCCTAAGAAACAGTTTTGCTCTTTTTGTCTCCAGATGCCTTGA
>NW_005310727.1:0-865 GCF_000412655.1 Myotis brandtii
TAAACAGTGCTGGTCTCAAAAAAATGGCATTCACTCTCATTTCTAGAGGATTGAACTCTTCTGATCTTTTTGACACAGGAAAAATTGTTCACATACACAGAGGAAGGTTAACTTGTAATGAAAAAACCTATGTCAGGCTCAGACATTTATTAGCTGTGTGGCCTTGCAAAGGTCACTTCTCCACCCTAAGGTTCAGTTTCCCCATCTGCAAAATGGGATACTCTTCCTACCAACCATGTGGGGCCGTTTAGGAGGAATCAGTGGGTCATGTGTAAAAGATCCTACCTCACAACTTTAATGTATTGAGAGCCTATTACTACTACTAAGGGGCAATCTAAGTCACTCTGATACGTCCTTGAGTAACCATGTGCTAGCATTTTGCATTTATTTTCTCTAAGCCTTACCAAAGGTCACACAGCTGAAGAGAGCCAAAGGTGGGTCAGAATACAAGCCAGGCAAATTGCAAAGCTAGTTCTTTTAACCCCACTGCCTTCCCTGGATTAAGGGGGGAGGTGGGGAAAAGAAGGTGAAGGAGGGGCAGGAGGTACAGAGGGAAAAAAGTACAGACAATGAGGGCAGCATTATCTGGGGATAGTAAGCCTAAGGACTAAGGGCCCAGAGGAAATGGATAGGAAAAGCAGATGTCAAAAAAGATACTAAGATACTTCAAGCAATTCCAAAGCAGAGCCCAAAACCTTTAAGTACCCAACTAAATGAATAGTTCTGGAAGGTGGACAGTGAGTTTCCTGACATGGCCTTGAGGCTGAGCCACCAGCCTAGCTGGCCACAGGGACTAAAAGTCTAAAGTTCAGACAGCCCTAGCCGGTTTGTGGATAGAGTGTCAGCCTGTGGACTGAAGGGTCCC
>NW_005310728.1:0-865 GCF_000412655.1 Myotis brandtii
CTCACTTTAATGACCAGGAAACTGAGGATCAAAGAGACACCTGATTTGCTGTAGTTTTAAAATTTGTTAGCCCGCTGAGGAATATTGCTTTCTCAAGGGTGGGGGCTGGAGAGGAAACTCTGAGGAATGAATTTCAATTGCCCAGCATCACAGTTTGTTTGCTGGCTGGACTCCCAAAGCCATTTGTCCTCATTTTCCCCAGCTGTAAAATGAGAGTGTTGGACTACTTGTCCTCACGCATTCCTTCCAACTCCCTTTTCCTCTGACTTCCTCCCTTAGAAGTTGGGAAGAGTCCATGAGCAAAGATTAATGGTCAGAATCTCTCAGAGGTTCACAACATAGCAGTGTGTACACCACATGTAACTGGATTAAAGCACATTAGAATCTGAGAAACTGATTGGATTGCTGTATGTTCTTTCTAATATAGTTAAGATGGCCTAAAGAATTGGATTGACCCTTTAGTAGTCATCAAATTGAATCAATGTGGATTCTCATTTTGGCTCTATTATCAGCATGTGATCACATGATTTATGCAGAGGTATCTTTTGCACACCAATCTGCATTATAGGTGTGTAATAAAGAATTTGCTGGCCTCTATCCCTGGTTTCTTGGAGGTGGTCTCTAAACCATTGGAATTTCCCAAGTGATAGGAGAGTTTTCATTGCTTATGGTAGGCCCCTTGCACCATACCTGATAGTGTTTAGTGATGAGATAATGCAGGTTGTGGGTTGCCATGTCAGAGAGACCAACCACATGATGAGAAGGTTGGAGCTTTGAGCCAGTGATAACAGCCCAACCTCTGTGAAAAAGAGGGGAGCTGGAGATTGAGTTCAATCATGTGGCCAATAATTCAATTAATCAGTGC
>NW_005310729.1:0-865 GCF_000412655.1 Myotis brandtii
CAGAATGTCGACTTCTAGGTGTATCCTCAGAATGCCCCATCCTCCCACATGAAGGGAACATCAGACTCGGTCAGTTCATCCCTCTCCATGTAGCAATAAGGAAACTGAGACGCAGAAGGGAAGGGAGACTGGTCCGGGCTCCCTCAGCTGGTCAGGACTTGATACCTCCCTCGTTCCATGACTTCCCTGATACTCCCCGAAGGCCAGTTGGACCAGGCGCCCCAAAGTTGCTGAACAATGTTTTCAAGAGAGGCTCATCCCCTGGGATGTGGCGACCAGTTCTGTGAGCATTAAAAGACACACCAGGTAGAAGAAGGGCAGATGAGAGAGAGAGAAAGAGAGAGTGGGTAGTTGGGGGGCGGGGGTGACAGAGACTATCCTCAAGAGAAATTGATTAGCTTGGGAATTAGGTCTGGCCCCACCAGATTCAGGAGGGCTGCTTTGCCAAGCCAGAGAGGAGGACAGAACAGTCAAAAGCTTTCAGAACAAGGAGCAGTAATCATCTTGCCCTGGCACCAACTGGGCAGGGCTGAGATACTGGCATCTCTGACCTGGGCCATGGGGAGATGGAGAACAGCACCCCTGTAATCCATCAAACGTAACTCCCCAGGTGTCCCCTGATCCTGCTGTCCTGGGGTGAACCTTCCAGCAATTCCAGCCCCTTTTCCCTCCTATGATTTCTGAGTCAGGTGGGACCTCTGGGGCTGAGGTGGGCCTGGGGTTCAGGGGAGGGTTTGGGGGGGCCCATGCTGGGAGACTGGGCACCTGGGTCCCCAGCTTCACTTCCCTGCTCTGCTCACAGTGGGGTCAGAAGAAAGGGCTCTTCCCTGAGCAAAGGAAGCACAGTGAAGTCGCAGCTCTAGGG
>NW_005310730.1:0-865 GCF_000412655.1 Myotis brandtii
AAGGCTGCAATAGAAAATAAACTTCCACTATAAATACCATGCAGTATAGTTACTATGTGTTAGGAAGTGTGTGAACAGCTTCATACATCGTAAAACATTTTATCTACCCAACAATTCCATGAAGGTGGAATGATCATCAAAAGGTTTATACAGGCACCTATGAATCAGAACTAATGTGGGATCCTGGAGGCCTATGCTGCACCGGCATTAACCCTGTATTTACTGGATTGTGAGGATTTCTGGAGAAGGGCAGTCTTATGGGAGAGACCAAGGCAGCTGTGTGGTGAGCTTAAGGCGGGAGAGCCCTATTAACTATTTCAGAAATATTTCGTTGCTTTCTAATAGCTGGCATAGCTATATTAATGCATACCAGGTAGCTGATAGCCACAGATACATCCTTTGTTTACGGAGTATCTCTAGTTGACAAATGAGAAAACTGCATCTCACAAAGGTAAGTAACTTGGTCAAAATCACACTAGTAAGCTATAAAACTAAAATTCAAAGCCAGTTCTATATGATTCAAAATCCTATGCCCTACAGAATTAGAGTAATCCAAAGATCCTCCATAATTTTAATGTGTCCATGTATACCCATGTCTTGACCTTGAATGAGAAAGAGAAGACTACCCCAAAAGACTACTCTGGCCTCAATGCTGCCAGAGTGACTTTCATCAGTAAGACAAAACTCATGAAGATACCCAGAATTCCAAACCTGTACCCTCCCATCACTCACTCCATTACCATGATTACTATTCCATCAAATGTCACAATGTCACTGGAGTATCTACATGTTCACTATCTGGTTCTGGAAATAACAAGACATAAAATTAATGGTATAAGAAGTGATCATTTTGTTTCTTCTACTT
>NW_005310731.1:0-865 GCF_000412655.1 Myotis brandtii
GGCTCGCAAGCCGCAGTTTGCCAACCACTGCTCTAGGGGAACAACTTGTTTCCAGGTTGTCACTGGACATAAGTCAACATCAAGAAGCCATAGTGTAATGCCTCTCGTACTGATAAGGCTAAAAGAATGACATCCAAAGCCACTGGCTAGAGATTAGATAGTCATATCAAAATACTGAAAAAAATTGCAACTGTTTTTTGACACAAGGGCCTGGAGGATGGATATGACATCTGAATGTTGCCATATAAAACTTTCATCTTTCCAAGAATGAATAGTTGCAAAAGATGAAGATAATTACAACCACCTCTACGTTGCAAGTATCTCAAGACTGTTTCTAATTATCAGGACTTAATTCACAACTGAAACTCTGGCTAAAGAGGGATATATACTGTTCAGTAATCATACAAAATCATAAAATGGGTCAATCACATTTGAGACACCCAGTTAAAATATCTGCTGCAGATATGTATGCTCTCGGTTGTTTTTTTTAAAAAAATATTATAAATAATGTATACCAGCTTTAAAAGTATCATCTTTTTAATGAGATAATTGCCAGACAATTTTATTGTCATCAGACTTCCCTGAAGTTATGCTTTTGGTTTCAGAAAGGGGCACACTGGCTGCCAGAGTCACTGATGAGCTCCGACTGGAAACAGTGTAAGTCATTCCTGTGTATGTAGGGTGTTGGAAGAATGTACTGGATAAAGTAAAGTTATAATGGATGGTGAATTTTAAAGATACTAGGCAATTTTTTATATTTCTATTATTATATATACATTTTCAAATTGTAGTGGAATTCATCACCTCAGAGGACATTTATTTACCCAATAGGAGGGAGACACACAAACATTATTTTTGTAGGTAA
>NW_005310732.1:0-865 GCF_000412655.1 Myotis brandtii
ATAGGTCTTCTCATCTGTCTCTCTCCTTCTCTCTCTTCTCCTCCCCTCGCCCCCTCCACCCCACGAGTAGAAAGAAAGGAAGGGGTGGGAAAGCAAGACAAGCACAGTGACATTAGATGAATGACTCTCTTCCTGACACCTAGAAGGCTGAGAATCTTTCTCTGAATAATCCAAACAAGCCTGGCAGGCTGGAGTCAGGACAACCAACGAATGAATGACCACATTGTCATAAATGAAACGAGACACACCAGCATCCTGTAAACTGCTCGGCCCTTATAGAAATGTACGCTGTTACTGTTGCTGTGATCATCATTCAGAGTTTCACTTGATCCCAACTATGCCAAAGAGACAATCATGTCTTTTTGGACAATAGTACACACTCAAAATTGTGGATTCTTTTTATTAAAACAAATGTGGACGCCTTTAATGGAGTCATTTAAAGGAGGCGTTGAGAATGTCCCTCCTTCGTAATGATAAAGGGCGTCAGGTGAGACTAGGAACGTGGCTCTGCCCTGCACTGATGTGGCTAAAACTATCCAGTTGCCCAAAAGGTAGGACAGAGACACCACTTACCCAAGGTTTTCCTGATCAGATAGAGCTGATCCACATCGGATTTTCCTGGCCACAGAGGCACCCCTGACAGCAGCTCAGCAAAGACACAGCCAATTGCCCAAACATCTACTGGGGGGCCGTACTGCATGTCCCCCACCAACAGCTCGGGGGAGCGGTACCACCTGGTAGCCACGTAGTCTGTGTAGTAGTCACTTGGTCCAGCTGGCCAGTGATGGGACATGGGAAACAGAGAACAGTGCAAACGTGGAATCAAAACCGGGAGTGGGAAGACCTCAGACATCCAGCTGTGCCC
>NW_005310733.1:0-865 GCF_000412655.1 Myotis brandtii
ATTACCCGCCTCCATCCTTTTGTACAAAATTATATTTAGTCCTGCCAGAGAGATTTCTGGATCGCCATAAATTCTCCTTGCTATCAGAACAAGATAAGGAACTAAAAGGGTCACGTAGAGGGCAGACATCAAAGGGGCAAATAAAATTGTCTGAAAGCACCTCTGCCCTCTGAATTCCTCCACACCATGGTTCTCATCCTGATCCTACCCATATCTACAAGATTCACCAATATATCCGGGGTGCTGGTGTTTTCTTATAGAACCCCACTTCACAGCAAGTCAGTGTGGTCCCGTGCCTACGCCAACTTCTTAAAAATAAGACCACACTGGAAGGATGTGTGAGTGCAGAGGAGACAAAATTACAAACCAAAGATAAACTTATGGTGAAGAGCCTTAAAAGTAAATAGTGGATGAAAAGAAGGGCATGGTGAGGTTGTGATGGAGGGCCTCACCTCATGGCTTCCCCGGTTTCATCTCTAAGAAGGTTGTGAGGTTCTTGGCTTTGGGGGAAAAAACCACGAGTTTAAGGAATTAAGGCAGAGTTTTGTGGGACTGCTGGAAAAGTTTATGGAACAATAGTCTGGGAGAAGGTGGCACCGAAGAGGGTCTTACCGGTCTATCCAGGAGGCCAAGGTCCTGGGAGGAGGCCATCGGGGTCTGCTCCAGCATTCGGTTCAGAAATCTCTGCCCCACTGGGAGGAAATTAGGTGACTAAGGAGAAACAAAGATTAAAATCTCGAAACTTATGAATTCAGTTTCCAAAAGCAATTTAGGGGCTAGTTTTCATGGGATGGGATGCAGGGAACAGTTATGACTGAATTAAGTTGTGGCTTAAGAGGAGTATGTGCCCTGGTGCTCTGCTCAC
>NW_005310734.1:0-865 GCF_000412655.1 Myotis brandtii
TGTCTGAGACCATAAAACAAAAATATAACAGATGCCACTCAATCCCCAGATGTGCTTGATTCTGATGAATTAGCCTAACCCATGAAATCACAGCAGCCATTTGTTGTAAAATACTAATCAATTAATAAATTTTAACACATACTAATAAACGAATTAATAAAGTACTCAGTCCATCAGATTTAAATAGGATATTCAGCCTACCCTAAGTCATTGGACTTTGATGATTCAAGGCTTATGAACATCTTCTAGTTTTAATGTTTGAATAAAAATGTCTTCCAAAGAGAAAAATAAAAAGTTGATTGTTGTCACTGTTGATGTTTCTTAAATAACCTGGAGGACAAATAACATAATAATGAAACCAAGGCTAGTGATTAGCTGCTCAAGTACAACCTCTTCCATCACTGGAAATGCTTTTCTGCATCAATAAGGACATATTCTGTAAAATAAATGTTTGGCCTCAGCTTATAACTGGTCTGCCCGTGATTAACATTATTGAAAAGCTTATACCTGGTCTGCTCATAATTAACATCATTGAAAAACTTTAAGTCCTACCCACATTTTCCATAAAAGGGAATATATTGTAGAGGGAGAAAATTTTCACTTAATTATTTTTAACAACTTTATCCATAAGACTCTAGTTAATAGTATTTTCATTTTATAATGCTCTACATTTTAAAGTTATATTTAGTAACAGACTACAGTAGTTTGATTAAAAACTTGTCATTTGAAATGTATAATAATCTAAAAAGACCTATAAATAACTCTACACTTAAGAACATTGTCTTTTTTATTCAAAAACAATGCTTTTTATGCTAGCTAATTGAATTATTATAAAACTAGAGGCCCGATGCACGAAATTCGTGCA
>NW_005310735.1:0-865 GCF_000412655.1 Myotis brandtii
CTATCTTCCTCTGCCCCTTCTCACTTCCTTTCATTTCTGCATTTATTTATTCATTCTTTAGTCTGGTATTTACTGGGCTGGATCTTGTGCTAAGCTAGAGGGATCCATGAGAAATGAGACCAGCATGTTCCCTGCACTCACATGAACTGTGAAGGGTTCCCCTTGGCCCTCACATCTCATCTATTTCTGATCCCTGTCAATTCTACATCTTGAAATTTGTTTGAATCCATCCCATTATTTTTTATAAGTTTGTTGCTATGCCCCCACCACCACCTAGAACAGAGGGGTGAGCCTTACCTACCAGGCCTGGCATTCGTACACTCAACAGAGAGCTACCAAGTGTTCAAGGTGTGCCAAGCCCTATACCAGGACTGGGGAATGAAGGAAGACAGACATAGATGGTCCCTGCCTTTATAGATGTTCATGCTCTACTCCTCTGAAATGCTGGGTAAATGGAGGCAGGACTCCTCTTGAAGGCTAGGGCACCTTCTAGGTTCTTCCTCACCCCTGCTGATTTCACATCCTGCAGCTGGGTATAAAGACACTGCTCCCACCCCCAAGTTGTTGTGTAGCCAGTGCCACCTGAACAGAGGGTTGGTAAGACTCTAGGCCAGGACTTCCTGCTCCGGCAATGGGCCTGCTCCAAGCCTGAGACAGAGGATACAGGCCTCCACAGCACAGCTTCCCCCAGTCACCCTCCCCTAAGGAGTCCTCATCTGATGTATCACACTCACTGGTTCTTTCAACCAATAATTCTTAAGCAGAATTAAGCATACTAGGCACTCTCCTAAATTTATAAAAATTTGTAAATTTTAAAAAATATTTTCAATTTATTTCAGGGAGGAAGGGAGAGGGAGAGAGAGAA
>NW_005310736.1:0-865 GCF_000412655.1 Myotis brandtii
ATGGACAGGAGTTCATCAGAAGGAGAAGATAAAGGTTTTTCCGAGGAGGTGGAGCAGCATGAGCAAAGGCACAGAGAGGAAACAGAAAATGGTTTGTGTGGATAGAGTTGACCCGACAAACCTCCAGGGAAAGCCGTCTGCTCACTGCAGACTTGGTGCTGGCCAGTGCACTGTCGTCTCTGGAGAGAGTTGCAATGGAGCATTCAGGCCCTTATGCATATCTAGATTCCCAGCCCAGCACTCCATTCACAGGCCCCCTTATATGAGAACTCCTTAGGGTGGGCCTTGGCTAAGACCCTGTTAAAACCTTCTTTCTGCCAAGACCTCCTTATAAGGAGGACAGGGCACACTTGAAAACACTTTGCTTTTACTCAATTCTCAGCACATTCTCAATTCTTGCCCTTTCCTTGCACCCCCTCCAGCCCTCGGGTCCAAAAAATGGCAAGAGCCTCTGCTCGGGACTTCCTGGCTCCCTGGGCTGTGTTCTCAGTGAGATGGTTCTGCTGTGCGCCCCCTGCCCCTCCGCTACCTCATCACCCCTGTTTGCACTGACGCCTCTTTCCTCTGGCCCTCACCCAGTGCCTTGGGGAAAATGCTATTACAGGGATTCATCTGTTTTACAGGGCTAGTGAATACTCTCTTTACTTCCAACCACCCCTTGTCTATCTCTCTTTAGTAAGAAAATAGTTTTATATTACAGCATTATTAAGAGGAATTCTGTTCTATGTCCTGATAAATGTTATATTGAAGAAGAGTAGGGGCCTAAAGAAACTTCAGAGAATACTGAGTCAAATCTTCCAGCATTGGCTGCTTGTAATTCACACCTGCTTTATAAAAAAAAAAAAAAAAAAAAAAAAAAAAAAAA
>NW_005310737.1:0-865 GCF_000412655.1 Myotis brandtii
TCCTCTCTGAAATCAATAAAAAAATAAAAATAAAAAACAAAAGCCCTACTCTTTCTTCCTTCATTTTCACCATAAAATCTGCAACAAATGCAAAATCTGGAAAACAAAAGGAATATGAAGGCACACCTGGCAATAATAAAAAATACGTATCTTTTAATTTCATTATGGTTTAGTGAAATAATATAGCCTTGTTATGACGATGTTATTGACTAAAAATGACATTTACACATTGGCTTAATAATGATTTGGAAAATAATAACTGTTAAAGATGGGTAATAAGTACATTAGGGTTCCTACTCTACCTTTGTACTCTCTGAAAATTTCCACAATAAGTTAAAGATAATAAAGAGTACTTGTTATAGAGAACCTTATATTGAATTTTCATGTGTTTTTTTAATCACATAAGAATCTTCTTGAGGGGCAGAAGAAATCTTATAATTATTTAAAAATTCCATAGCGTTTTGCCCAAAGTATTATTTTCCTTTAACCTTAATATTAAAGATCCTTAGTCTCAACTTCGAAAGTTTGTAAGACTTTGTTTATTGTCGAGCCAGACTATAAGATTTTCCCTTTATGAGGTTTAATTAACTGCTATTTTCTTGGAAATAACTGGGATTTGGAAAGAAAAGAAAGATCAATAACCACTGTTTGCATCAGATCATCCAAGTTATCACACTGGGCTGTAAAGACCTAGCTTATAGCTATGGCCAGTGTTATAGACTGAACTGTGTCCCCCTGGGAAATATGCTGAAGTCCCTACCCCCACTCCCGTAAACTGTGAACGTGATCTTATTTGGAAATAGGGTCTTTGCAGATGTATTCAAGTTAAAATGAGGTCATACTGGATTAAGGTGGGTCCTAATCC
>NW_005310738.1:0-865 GCF_000412655.1 Myotis brandtii
GGCAGGAGTGTCCCTGGGTGGCACACCCTGCGGGGCCACCCTACACTTCCCTGCTCGGCTGTGAGGGCAGGAGGCAGGGCCTGGAGGAAGGCCACCGCCTCCCACAAAAGCCCTGAGAACCACTCTCCCAGGACTGAGTGCTCCGGGGCCCGTGAGGCAGCTCCACAGGGCGGGGCGGGCGATGCAGGAACTCCCCTGGAGCTGGGGATTTCCACCACAGAGTCAGGTCTAGGCACCCGAAAGCAAAACTAAGTCGGGGGATGCCCTACCCAGAAAGCATCTGGATTCCGAGAAGCAGGGTCCCTTCAAGTAACAAAAATAACAGCCCTGGACTCTGACCTCTGCCCTTTCCCTCTGCCTGTCCTCTGTGAACGTCCCTCCCAGCCCAGAGCCAGGGCGAGGGCTACCCCAGGTCCTGTGCCCTGTGCTCCCCACAGCCAGGCTCTCTCCTGGGGGCCTCACCTCCTCCTGGCTTCTTACCACACATTCCACCTTGCCTGTCTGTGTCACAGTAGATCGTTTCACAAGCAGAAAGATGTCTTTTGATTTGCCCCTCTAACAGACTCAGAAAGCCAGCCGAGGTCAAACACTGTGCTGGGAATAGCCTGCCAGGCTGTAACACAAAGGCCAGCTGTCCGCACGCCTCTCCGCCTGGCCCTGGCTGGTGGGGAGCCATGGGACTGCTCGCTGCCCCCACCGAGCCCTCCCTGGGCCAGCAGCCCTTTCCCATCTCTTTACCAACATCCATGAAAGACTTTGTGAAACTACTTTGAGATCTAGAATATTGCTTCAGAAAGGCACACCAATTTCAATCAAAATGCTACTGTGAATTCTCTTTTATTGATGGTTGGGGGGGGGGGGGGTT
>NW_005310739.1:0-865 GCF_000412655.1 Myotis brandtii
AAACTTTACTGCATTATTTTATTTTACCTGGGAAAATAAAATTGTTAAAAAAGGAAAATAATAATGTAAATAAATTACAAGGAAGTATTAAAGACAAAACAAAACAAAAAGATAACAGTATTAAGACCAAACATATACTTGCAATTTTAACAAATGTAAGTAGAACAAACCCACATTAGATCAAATAATAAAATTCAATTATATGTAGATATGAGGTATTTAAGATAATGGGAAATGGAAATTAACAGGCACCTAACCCATAATGTATTAAATATCAACCCAAAACAAAAGTTGGTATTATTTTCATATCAGACAAAGCTGAATTTGAGGCTTTAATACTTTAAGTAATACTTTTAAAACATTTTACAAATATTAAAGCTGTAAAAGAAAACTTTATCGCCAGAGAGCTGATGATCTACAAAGAGGTCATAACTGTCATAAATCATTACATGCCAAGTTACAGTATCAACATTTATAAATGGTTAAAGTGTAATTTTCATAAAGGTCAAAATTCTGACTCTCAGGCAAATATAAAAAGAACACCTGGCAAAGAATTCATTTAACAAATAGGGAACCAAGAAGACGTTAAAACCAGTCAAAAGACCATTTGAGAAGCTAAGATAGGTATAGGTAGTTAACCAATTATGAGTTTAGATACAAAACTGGTTAATGTCCAACAGGGCCATAAACCATAACCTTGGGTTTATCTATTCCTCTGGACAGCAATGATTTCCATCTCTACCTGAAAACCATCTACAAGTTAACCCCTGCCCTGCAGCCTTGTGAAACACCCAGTAAACAGAGTTAAGTCCAGCATTACACTGAAAGGACAGCTAGCATCTCTTCTGCCTATTTCCAAGTTCCC
>NW_005310740.1:0-865 GCF_000412655.1 Myotis brandtii
GTTCCCTGAACTGGGAGACTTCTTAGGAATGGACATCTTTGCTTCCAGTCTAAGCTTTGACTTGACATCTTGGCTTCAGGTGTTATTTGTGTAATCACACAATATTTTTTTCAAAAGTAAAAATGAAAACATTTGGATTAGAGACTTCCTTCAACAATAGGAATGACAACATATATGTACAGCCATGTTGCCATCTTCCAGTTGTCAGTTGTTGGAAAAAGCTTTGCTAGAAACTAATTTTCAAGAGCCTCTTTAGTAGTTGTTAATTTAAAACTAAGGACAAATAGAATGAGACAGATTTGAACCAGGATCCACATATTTCTAAGAAGAGAAATAAAAATTATTATGTGTTATTGCTATCCAGACAATGTGTTAGACACTTCACATTTTTCATCTCATTTAATTCTGACAACAGTTTTTCAAGACATTTTATTCTTACTTTCCAAATGAGGAAGTAGAGGCATAAGGTCACATAGCTAGTTAGGAAAGAGAGCTAGTTTTAAAATAAAATGCTATCAAATCACAAAGTTATTTCTACTGCACTCTGCTGACTTTCTGCTTCGGTCATTTCTTATAATGAACACTTTATTCCACAGATATATGACTGTTTAAATAAGCTTTTTGTGTGGTGTTTATAAATCATCTTTGAATAAGGTGACCTTATATCTTGGTCTGCCCTGGACACCCCTGGTTTATGCCTGTTGTCTTGGTGTAATTATTAATAACATTGCTTCTCACTCTTAGAGTTGTCCCAGTCTGGAAGGTAAATTACATGGTCACCCTCTCTTTGAACTTGGAGATCATGCTGCTTATTCAGTTGTTTCCTGGTGAATCCTTTGCCCAAGCTCTAAGGTAGTTTTCATGG
>NW_005310741.1:0-865 GCF_000412655.1 Myotis brandtii
GGTGGTTGTGAGGTTTCAATGAGAAAATGAGTTAAATGAATGCAAAGCACTTAAAACACTGGCTGTTACTTAGACTTCACCAGCAATAGCATTTATTGTGATTTTCACAAAGGGGCTGGGTCTCAATCATTGTGTCCACCCACAGTCATAAATAACATGCACTTTATTTTAGACAAGGACAGAGTCTGGAGGGTAAGGGGGTCAGAGTTGACCCTGCCAGCCCCTGCCCTTTGCCTGGAGTGTGTATTTCTTGGTGCACTTGGTGGGGGTGGGGAGGGGTAAGCCTCAACACCCCTCCCCCTGCCTGTCTCCATTGGACCCTCCCAGTCCCAGCAGTGTCCCTGGGAGGCTCCAGCCTTCCTGGATGGTGTCATGATTGGCACCCAGCGAGCCGTGCACTGTGATCCGGGTGTGAAATCAGCCAGCGGTTCCTCCGCCCAGCAGATGCCATCAGCGGCAGTACAGTAGCAGGCAGAGGGCCGGGTTTCCTGGGGCTCCGCAGAGGGCTCTGAGCAGGAAGGTGGGGTGCCTGCCAAGGGGAGGCAGGAGGGAGGGCCAGGCTGTGCTTGCAAAAAGCAGGAGCCAAGTCCACACGTTTTATGAAGTGTTTTATGGTGGAACTGCAATTGGAACCCTGGTATTTAGCAGGAATTATCGGGCGTGATGGCCTTAGCACGGAGAGTCCCGTGGGGACGGAGAGAAGGCGGAATGCGAAATAGGCGCCCTGAGCGTCCTGGAGTGGGTGGCTGGGGTTCCGCACGCTGCTTACCTCGCCCTACTTACTGTTCTTCATAAATTCCTGTGATTAATTTTGTGCTCTTGGGGCGTTCAAAGCTTAACTTAGAGACTGACCCAAAGTATCTGT
>NW_005310742.1:0-865 GCF_000412655.1 Myotis brandtii
TCCTGTCAGCATTTAAACAGGCTCAAATCTTTCCTATATTTAAGAATCTTCACCTTTCCCCTACTCTATGCTGTTCTTATCATAGCTAAGTATCTTTTCTGTTTTATGTATTCCTGCTATTTTTTACATCTTTATCTGTCTCTCACTTTTTAAGATGCTGAACTAGTTTCCAACTTAACTAATTCTGCTATTGAAGTTCCTTCAGAAAATCAGAAATGACTTTTTTATAGAAAAATTCTGTGGATACCTTTAGGATTTATCTTTATGGTCTCTAGGTGACATTTGTGGTTGGGATCACTTCTTAATTCTTCAAAAACTTTTCCCTTGGCTCTTTGGACAATTCTCTCTCTCTTGATTTCCCCCCAATCTCTTTGGATTCCTCTTCTCAGTCTGGTTTGCAGCTACTTCTTTCTCTGCCTTTTCCTCAACCATTGGTTTTCCTAGAAGGTCAGTCCAAAGCCCTGCCTCCTGCTCATGGTCACATGTTCCCTGGATGATCTCATTCACCCTTTGGCCTTGAAGTACCATCTATTTGATTATAACTATCAAATCTATACCCCAGATCTTCCTTCTGAACTTCTCTTGGTACCTAACTATCTTCTGGAGAATTTTTCAGTTTCTCATATAAACATCAAACACTATATGTCTCCAAAAAAAGTGACTAGTGTTCCCTCCCAGTGTGCTTCTTTTCCTGTGATTTATAGTGATGAGTGGCAGCACTCAGTTGTTTAGCCCTGTGTATTTCCCTGGAACATCTCTATTCCCATGTACATATTCGTTTAATCACCCAATGCTGTGAATATTGTCTCTAAATCATTCAAATTCCCTCCAGGCCTATGATTCTGATGGGCTCTTGGGCTGTTTC
>NW_005310743.1:0-865 GCF_000412655.1 Myotis brandtii
CACTTTATGGGTCAGGAATTTGGAAGCAACATAGCTAAATGGTTCTGGCTCGGGGTTTCTCAAGACTTTGAAGTTATCTCAAGGTCTGATTGAGGAAGAATCCACTTCCAAGCTCACTCACATGGTTGCTGGCAGGTTGCTTGAGGAGCCTTAAGACACGGTAGCTAACTTCACTCAGAGCAAGTAATATGAAGGAAAGAGAGAGCAGGAGAGATGGAGGGAAAAAGAATACTCCGGGCAGAAACTATAGTCTTTATAACTTAATCTCAGAAGTGACATCCTTTCTGCTACATTCTATTTGATAGAACCAAGTCATTAAGTCCAGCCCACACTCAATATCAAAGAATTTGTGAGCATGACATTTTTTAAACCACCACAATACCACATCCAAATTATTAACCTTCCTAAAGCACAGTTCATCACCACCTCCTCTTCTTTTCTTAGCACCAGTTCAAAAACCTTGTACGATTCCTCCAGAGTATAAACCCTCAGCTAGACAACAAAAATTCCTTAACCTACTCTTCTAGCCTCATCTCCCATTCCTCCCCTCTGCACATTCCTGATCCCGCTACTTACTACTTGCAAACACCACCGTGCACCTTCTCCTGTCTTCATACCATTCCCCTGGCCTACCAGCCTGGTTCTCAAACTTGAATGCAGGCGACACATCTGACCGCCCTAAGGCTCTTAACACATACTAGAAAAACTGATAAATGAAGCCGAATGTAACAATTCATAATCTTGTGCTCAAACTAGTTTCACCTTACACTAGATTCTAGAATAGATAAGTGAGAGTAAGTAACAGAGATTTAAGAAAATTTCTTCTAAAATGGATCGAAGACAAAGTCATTATTAGAGATCAGCC
>NW_005310744.1:0-865 GCF_000412655.1 Myotis brandtii
TTTCCGGGACTGTGGGGGCCCCTGGGGCCTCCTCCTGGGGCCCGGTGGTCACCGGACCTGCACCCTTCCTTGAATAAAAGTGTGGTGGCTGAATTAGGCCATGAAGACCCCCCAAGGGGTATGAGGTGGGGGACACACCTGTTTAATGACCGCTGGGGTCCGGGGCTCTCCACCTGACCACACACACCCTCTCCTATCAGGGGGAGGCCCCACCTCCTGAACAGATCCCAGCCATGCCCCCCACACCCACCCCGTCTAAGGAAGGGGTGCGAGGGGTGGCGCAGAGGCTTCGAGGGCAACAGCTGGAGGCCCTGACTCGAGTGGCCCTGATGGAGCAGCGAGTGAAGGAGCTACAGCGCCAGAAGAAGGAGCTGAGGATCGAGGTGAGGCTGCAGACTCTCGGGAAGCCTCCCAGTCCTTTCCTCCCAGGGGATCCAACTCCAGGCCTCCAGCCCCTCCCGCCCCACACCTCCGGCCCCAGCCCTTGCCTTCTCTTCGCAGATGGAGGTGGAGGTGGCCCTGCTGCGGGGTGAGCTGGCTGGGGAGCGTGTGGCTGCCAGGCGGGAGGAGGAGCAGCTCCGGGCGCTGCTGGAGCAGCAGGTGGACACGGAGCAGGGCAGCCGGGAGCAGCGGGAACAGGTCTGTTTGTCCTGCTGGGTCTTTGTCATCCGTTTCCCTCCTTGTCAGAAGAATATTCCTGGTGGGGTCCTGGGATCAGGGGCTCCTAGGACCAGGGTTACCCCTATTCCCCAAATGGTGATACTTGGGCTGGGATGGAGGCTGTGGGGGAACAGAAGCCGCTCCTTACTTCCTCCTGCCTCCCTGACCGTGATGTTGGGGCCTCTTCCTTTGCCCCGCTCTCTTT
>NW_005310745.1:0-865 GCF_000412655.1 Myotis brandtii
TTATCGGAGCTGTCCTTCACCAGGTGGTGGCTCGCAGACTGCAAGTCATTCTCCCTCCTTCCATCGCCATATCATGGCCACGGGGCACGTGGCCACTGAGCCGGGCTGTGGTTCTTGCTAGAGAAATGGTGACGCGTGCACCTTGCCCCTCACTTGCTTACAAGGCAGTTCCTCCCTGTGGGTGGCCCTGGAAGGACTGCTGAGGGTGCAGGAGGCGCCCACTGGCCCGGAACCAGGGGGACTGCTTAGCCTTCACGCCGCCTCACACAGGGGGTGAGGGCCTGCAGTTCTGTGGTCGGTGGTCCCAGTGTGGTCCGGGAGCAGCGGCATCGGACCTCCGGGAGCCGGTTAGAATGACTCCCAGCCCCACCCGGGCCTGGCCGAAGCAGAAGCTGAGGTTGGGCTCAGGAGCCTGTGTTGGGAGAGGCGCTCCAGTGACTTCACACACGTAACGGTGTCTGGCTGCTCCTGACAGCAGAAGCGTGCTGCCCTTTCAAGTTGTGAGCTGGTGGGAGTGACCTGAACTAGTGCTGGTGGCCTCCACTCCCCACAGCCTCAGGGAGCCTCTTCCCGGGATGGACAAGGGGGTCTGCCTGAGCCAGCACTGTCCTTCCTGGGCCTGGTTCCCCCCAAATCCCTTCCGGCTGGTCAGCCTGTGGGTCCAGTGGCCGTGCAGCACCGCCGCGGTGCCAGAGACTTGGGGCTGGACATGACAGTCATGGGAAGACCTCAGGGCAGTCTGAGGCTGGAAGGGAGCCAAGAGCATGTGAAAGAGGAGGTGGCTCTTATAACCTGGGCCAGGGCAGGTTCCTGGCTGGGTGGCTCAGTTGGTTAGAGCATCATCCAGTTACACCAGGCTGGCGGG
>NW_005310746.1:0-865 GCF_000412655.1 Myotis brandtii
CAGCTGACTTTACTCTGTATCCTTTAGCTGGAATACACCATAACCGTGAGAATAACAGCTTCCAGTGATTTCTGCACGGTCTGCTGGTGAATGATTGAACCTCAGGTGGTCTTGGGGACACCCATCTCCAAACCTTATAGTTGGCAATTATTCAGAAGGGTAGAATCTCTCACCATCTGCATGTCTTTCTAACGCTGGCTGATGTGACTAAGCTACTGAACACAGACTAAATTGCACATGAAAGTCTAGAAAAAAGTGCTAGAGACACAGGCTCCCAGAGGCAGATGTCACAGCAGTGACAAACGGACTAGCTGGGCTCTCACTGAGACACTTTCTGCTGCCAGAATAAAGAGAAATCCCAAGTAAATATGCAACTTTAAAGTGTACAAATGGCCCAGATGACTGTAGTGCATTCTTGCTGGAGGGGAACTCTGATTTCTGCAGTTCAATGGGCATAAGCATCTGGGTAAATTGAGGCTGAAAAGGTGGGAAGAAGAGAAAAAAACAGACAGTGAGTCAGAAGATGGGGATTTGGCTACTAATATTGGTTCGGCTGCTCCTGACTTTGGGGAGGTGATTAATGTCGCCGGGTCATTTCCCCACTTGGTGTCTTGCAGGCAGGCATTCATGTATTTAATAGGATGATGCACTGGAGTCAGGGTACTGGGAGATGATGAACATTTGGGTACTTTCTCTGGCAAAGGCTGTGTGAGGGCTTGACTTACTGTACCAGCCAGAGTTATCTGTAGAAATAGGACCAACAGAAGAGAGAGAGGGGTGCAGGAAGGAGAGGTGGTGGTGTGTGTGTGTGGGGTGGGATGTGGAGGGAGGGGAGAGAGGAAGGAAGGAAGGAAGGAAGGAAGGA
>NW_005310747.1:0-865 GCF_000412655.1 Myotis brandtii
TTTGGGGTATTTTTGTTTATTTTGAGGGGGGTGATGATACAATTCAGTTTAAAACAGTGGTTAATACCTTTATTATTACCTTTATCTTTTAAATGAGAAAACTGGGTCCATTATACTCTAAGAATTCTGATGTTCTTTGTCAAATGTCGATCTTTTATTTAGGAATGTACTGGCATTCTTCGTTTGGTAAAGTTGGGGTGGGATAAAGTTAAGGGAACTTACTTGTCAGAATGCTCCTTATACCACATGTTTTTAAATAAAGGATATATTTCCTTCCAGTTTGTCAAATTTAAATCTATAACTTGATTCAGTCTTTTATAATATGCTGAACAAATGTGACCTTGTAAATGTTCTCTTAAGAACATAATCCATATTTTTACTTAATGTTTTTCCTGTTATGGTTAGAGAAGAATCACCTTTCATAAACAGAATCTTAGAAAAAATGCCTTTCAAAACAGGTACGAGACTGATTTTTTTGCTTGACTTGCTCAGAGTTTAATGTCATTCACAGCAATAATGCTGGCTTTTGATAAGCAGTTTAAACATGAATTCAAGAGGCTGTCAATGGCTCAGTGAGCATCAGGCCTGTTTTGAACCACAAATGTGATGTTCAGAAAAGGTCTATTGGTGCACTCAGGCTACCAAGCATAGTGGTTAGTTCCTGACATTACTGCCAGAAGCACCATATCTGAGAAATGGCTTCTAAGCACACTGAAGAGAATAGTATTGAAGAAAACTTGAAAATAGATTTTATGGGATGGGAGAGAAATTTGTTTTGATATTGTAAAGATAAAACTTGAAAAGACAGTGGTTCTTGCCTAACCGGCTTGGTTCAGTGGTTGAGCATAGACCTATGAACCAGGAG
>NW_005310748.1:0-865 GCF_000412655.1 Myotis brandtii
TCAAGGCAGGACTCTGGGTTCAGAGGAGACCACGCTCTTGACTTCTTTATCTTGAACAAAAATCCTGTTTGGGGAAGAAACATCAACCTGAAATGACCTCAGTCAGTGGTGGTTTGGGATGATTCGGGACGGCACCTGACAGAATCAGTAAATAGGGGAGGCAGAGACATTTGACAGAGATTTAGTAATTATTGCTGCAGGTAGCACCTCAGAATCGCGAGTGTCAGATGTCTTCGTAAACAAGCCTTTGAAAGCTCCCTTCAAAATCAATACAGGAAGTGGTTGTCTGTGGAAATCATGCACAGACGCCACCGGAGCAAATTAAACAACCCCGAACCCGTCCTGACATAATGGATCACTGTGGCTTGGGATAGAGAGTTCTGTGAGAGCAAACACACAGGTTCAAACATGAATGCATCTTGGATGCCTCACATGGATATGAGCACCACGCGCTGTGGAAAACCGTGTCGGATGATTCCCCACACGGCTCTGTCGGGACAGACACTGGCGTCCAAGATGCCGGTGAAGGGTGGGAATAGCACCGCTTCTTTACAAAGGCGTAGAAGACAGTATATCAGAATAGTTTATAACGTATAAGTCACAATGTGTGTATGTAAGTGAAATTATTCCTGTAAGATTTATAAGTAAATATCTATTTCAATGATGACCTAATGGTCTTTGATATTTAAGTTGGCCAAAATTTTGGAGGCTATTGTAAATTAGAAAATGGATTGGGGAGGGGGGCTTAATAGTCTCGGTTGCCCGGTATTTAAACATATATGATCCTGGATATTACTATGGCTGTGGCACTTCCCCAGCTCCATGTTACCCAGCGGGTTCAACGAATATAGAAAAATGTACCAAA
>NW_005310749.1:0-865 GCF_000412655.1 Myotis brandtii
TCCTTCAGAGAAGAACTGAGAACCCTGGGCTGGTCAGTCTGATCTCCCGAACTCCCCCACCAGACTCTCCTGTGCCTTGGGTTCCTTCTTGCCTTGCCTTTGCCCTGACCTGCACCGCAGTGTCCAGTGTTGAGGCCTGGTGACCCATGTCCAGCTGCAGGTCAGTAGTAGATTCTGAGTGAAAGCTTGGACCCAGGTGGCCTGAAGATCTCAGGCATGGCCAGTCTAGCAGGTGGCCCCTGCATCTGTCGGGGCCAGAGCGTGGATCCCCTACTGAGGACTCTGCCCAGGGATTGGCCTGGCTCCTGAGCCACTGTATCTTCACCCAGATGCTGGGCCCTGAGTGCCTACCTGTTCATCCTGGGGAAGTCTTCCTGCCTGAAATGTTAGAGCAAAGCCCCAGTAGACCACCCTTTCTCCTCCCCGCCGTGGAGAGGGCAGGCAGCCAGGGTGTTTTTCACAGCCTCCCACCCCCGCCTTCCATCCCCGAGCATGGAGGTTATCCCTCTGAATGTGCAGCCTCTTTTCTGGATGGGTCCCAGGGCTTAGAAGATGCCCCCAGACCATCCCATCTCTCACACAGTGGGCAAAGTTGAGCCATTCCATTGTTTTCCAAGGGTCATGCTCAAGCATGCTGTCCCCTCCCAGGTAACATCTTGCTGTAACCCTTGTGACATTTGCTGATGAAGCCATGGGCTTCCCAGCTCTCTGGCTGGTTTACAGAATTATTCTATGACTATTACACCTTACTAGGCTCGTTTTCCCTTCATGCATATTTAGTTTGTTTTCAATTTTTCTTTATTGTAAACAAACTTCAGTGAACATCTTTGTAGATATATCTCTTTGTAGGGCCAAAGGGATGCAC
>NW_005310750.1:0-865 GCF_000412655.1 Myotis brandtii
CTTTCACCAGTGGAGCTTCTATTGGATGCTGATTCTTCTCCTTTATGTCCTATGGCATGTATCACAGACCCAGGGAATGAGCATATCCTTGCTTACCCCAAAATGACCGTCACACCAACACATAGAGGTATTGCCAGATAACCCCAACAGTCCTCCAGTTTTTACCCCCCAAAATAGAAAGGGACTCTGTAGGAAATGCAGGTAAGCCTTGAAGTTGGTTAGTTGGTATGAAATCTCAACTATAGTATCACCACTACATCTCCATTCCAGGAGAGTTGGAGGCTTATCAAATTGCGGAAGAAATGGGTTTCTGAAAAAGAGCAGGTCAGTTTAGTGTCAAATCACTGGAGCATGTCTTGAATCCTGAATCCTGTCATCCATCTCACTTCAGGATCTCTCCCTTCTTATTAATACTGCATCTAATGATACCGCTAAGAGACATTCACAAGTCACATCTTAGCATTACCTTTAAAAAAATATTTCATTTTCTTTCCAATATTTTTCAGTTATCTTGACCAGTGCTTCAAAATTGCTTCAAGCTTTATGGGTTGATGCACAGCAGAAACAAATGATCACTCATGTAATTCAGAATAAACTTTATCCTTCCTGGTCATGAAGGGGACTCTTTATGCTATACAGAAGCTCATATCCCAACCCTGCATGTGTGGCTACTTAAATTAATTCAATTTATATAAAATTAAAACTTTAGTTTCTCAGCCACACAAACCATATTCCAAGTATTCAATAGCCACCTATGGCTAATGACTACTATTTGGATAGCTCCAGGAAACAATATTTCCATCACCACAGAAAGTCCTATTGGGCAACCTTATTCTAGAGCAGTGGTTCTCAACCTTCCTAATGC
>NW_005310751.1:0-865 GCF_000412655.1 Myotis brandtii
TAGTAGCGGCACCTTCACTCTGCAAACACCAGCCTGCAGAGCGGAAGACCCCAGTGTAATCTCCTTTCGGTTGTTGCCTTGACTTTTGCTAGGCTGCCCTCGCCTAAAGAAAAGCTGGTCCCAAAATGCTGTCACATGGATACATCCTCAGGCATGTTCCCCTCTCACTCAGCCTCCCGAGCCTTGGCTCTCTGCTGACATTCTTGGATATTTTTCTCTGGCCAATGCTAGTTCCAGTTCCAGCAATGAGAATATAGAAGGACTAACCCAGAAAATTGGGATGGATGGATAGATGAATGGGTTGAGAGTTTTCTCGTCTCTTTTCCAAACACTGAGCTGGCTCTGAGTAGCTGAGCCATCTCTGGGGAGGTATAAAGCATAATTAATTCATTTTCGATGTTTGGTTAGATTGAACTCTTTTGCTAGTGAGATAAGATAAGGAGTTTTGTCATGACAGGGGCAAGAATGGATTGCTTTTTGTCACTTGCAGGAGCGGGTACCACTTGGAGTCTGTAGGTAGATGGTGGCATGGGATGTGGAACTTTGCAAGGGACATGGAAGAAAGCTAGAGAACCTGGGGCAGTAGTGGCTAGATCATTTACCTCTCAAAGGTCCAGAGAGGCAATATGAGCTTTCAGAGATTTTGGACCTTGACTTAAATAATGAGGGTTTCTTTTGAGAATGATTTACTTCTTACTAACCTAGGCCAAGAGTTTAGCATCCAGAGTTCAGAATATCTTTAGTATCTCACAGCAGGTATAGCTGCTCCTATAGGTCTGCAGTAGGTCAAGAACCAGAGCAGGTGTAGTGCTGTAGCTATCAGGAATCATCTGTATGGCCTTGTCATTGGAGAGATCAGCCAACA